>NW_024544972.1:0-61274 GCF_018167655.1 Microtus oregoni
CCTGAGCACTGAGTACTGAGCACCCAGCACCCCGAGCACTGAGCACCCAGCACCCCTGAGTACTGAGCACCGAGCACCCTGAGTAATGATGCACCCAGCACCCTGAGTACTGAGCACCCAGCGTACTGAGCACCGAGCACCCAGCACCCTGAGTACTGAGCACCCAGCACCCCGAGGACTGAGCACCCAGCACCCTGAGTACTGAGCACCCAGCACCCTGAGTACTGAACACCCAGCACACTGAGCACTGAGTACCCAGCACCCTGAGCACTGAGCACACAGCACCCTGAGCACTGAGCACCCAGCACCCTGAGTACTGAGCACTGAGCACCCAGGACCCCGAGCACTGAGCACCCAGCACCCTGAGCACTGAGCACCAGCACCCCGAGCACTGAGCACCCAGGACCCTGAGTACTGAGCACCCCAGCACCCTGAGTACTGAGCACTCAGCACCCTGAATACTGAGCACCGAGCACCCCGAGCACTGAGCACCCAGCACCCTGAGCACCCCAGCACCCTGAGGACTGAGCACCCAGCACCCATGAGTACTGAGCACCCAGCACCCTGAGTACTGAGCACCCAGCATCCGGAGTACTGAGCACCGTTCACCCTGAGCACTGAGCACCCAGCACCCCGAGCACTAAGCACCCAGCACCCTGAGTACTGAGCACCCTGAGTACTGAGCACCGAGCACCCCGAGCACTGAGCACCCAGAACCGTGAGCACTGAGCACCCAGCACCCCGAGGCACTGAGCACCCAGCACCCTGAGTACTGAGCACCCAGCACCCCGAGCACTGAGCACCCAGCACCCTGAGTACTGAGCACCGAGCACCCTGAGTACTGAGCACCCAGGCACCCTGAGTACTGAGCACCCAGCGTACTGAGCACCGAGCACCCAGCACCCTGAGTACTGAGCACCCAGCACCCCGAGCACTGAGCACCCAGCAACCCTGAAGTACTGAGCACCCAGCACCCTGAGTACTGAACACCCAGCACACTGAGCACTGAGTACCCAGCACCCTGAGCACTGAGCACACAGCAACCCTGAGCACTGAGCACCCAGCACCCTGAGTACTGAGCACTGAGCACCCAGGACCCCGAGCAACTGAGCACCCAGCACCCTGAGTACTGAGCACTGAGCACCCAGCACAACCGAGCACTGAGCACCCAGCACCCTGAGCACTGAGCACCCAGCACCCTGAGTACTGCGCACCCAGCAACCCGAGTACTGAGCACACAGCACCCTGAGTACTGAGCACCGAGCACCCTGAGTACTGAGCACCCAGCACCCCGAGCACTGAGCACCCAGCACCCTGAGTACTGAGCACCCAGCACCCCGAGCACTGAGCACCCAGCACCCTGAGTACTGAGCACCGAGCACCCTGAGTACTGAGCACCCAGCACCCTGAGTACTGAGCACCCAGCGTACTGAGCACCGAGCACCCAGCACCCTGAGTACTGAGCACCCAGCACCCTGAGCACTGAGCACCCAGCACCCTGAGTACTGAGCACTGAGCACCCCGAGCACTGAGCACACCAGCACCCTGAGTACTGAGCACCCAGCACCCTGAGTACTGAACACCCAGCACACTGAGCACTGAGTACCCAGCACCCTGAGCACTGAGCACACAGCACCCTGAGCACTGAGCACCCAGCACCCTGAGTAGTGAGCACTGAGCACCCAGGACCCCGAGCACTGAGCACCCAGCACCCCTGAGTACTGAGCACTGAGCACCCAGCACACCGAGCACTGAGCACCCAGCACCCTGAGCACTGAGCACCCAGCACCCTGAGCACTGAGCACCGAGCACCCCCGAGTACTGAGCACCCAGCACCCTGAGCACTGAGCACCCAGCACCCTGAGTACTGAGCACCAAGCACCCTGAGTACTGAACACCCCAGCACCCTGAGCACTGAGCACCCTGAGCACTGAGTACTGAGCACCCAGCACCCCGAGCACTGAGCACCCAGCACCCTGAGTACTGAGCACCGAGCACCCTGAGTACTGAGCACCCAGCACCCTGAGTACTGAGCACCCAGCGTACTGAGCACCGAGCACCCAGCACCCTGAGTACTGAGCACCCAGCACCCGAGGACTGAGCACCCAGCACCCTGAGTACTGAGCACCCAGCACCCTGATTACTGAACACCCAGCACACTGAGCACTGAGTACCCAGCACCCTGAGCACTGAGCACACAGCACCCTGAGCACTGAGCACCCAGCACCCCTGAGTACTGAGCACTGAGCACCCAGGACCCCGAGCACTGAGCACCCAGCACCCTGAGTACTGAGCACTGAGCACCCAGCACACCGAGCACTGAGCACCCAGCACCCTGAGCACTGAGCACCCAGCACCCTGAGTACTGCGCACCCAGCAACCCGAGTACTGAGCACACAGCACCCTGAGTACTGAGCACCGAGCACCCTGAGCACTGAGCACCCAGCACCCCGAGCACTGAGCACCCAGCACCCTGAGTACTGAGCACCCAGCACCCCGAGCACTGAGCACCCAGCACCCTGAGCACTGAGCACCCAGCACCTTGAGTACTGAGCACCGAGCACAACGAGCACTGAGCACCCAGCACCCTGAGTACTGAGCACCCAGCACCCTGAGCACTGAGCACCCAGCACCCTGAGTACTGAGCACTGAGCACCCCGAGCACTGAGCACCCAGCACCCTGAGTACTGAGCACCCAGCACCCTGAGTACTGAAACACCCAGCACACTGAGCACTGAGTACCCAGCACCCTGAGCACTGAGCACCACAGCACCCTGAGCACTGAGCACCCAGCACCCTGAGTACTGAGCACTGAGCACCCAGGACCCCGAGCACTGAGCACCCAGCACCCTGAGTACTGAGCACCTGAGCACCCAGCACACCGAGCACTGAGCACCCAGCACCCTGAGCACTGAGCACCCAGCACCCTGAGCACTGAGCACCGAGCACCCCGAGTACTGAGCACCCAGCACCCTGAGCACTGAGCACCCAGCACCCTGAGTACTGAGCACCAAGCACCCTGAGTACTGAACACCCAGCACCCCTGAGCACTGAGCACCCTGAGCACTGAGTACTGATCACCGAGCACCCCGAGAACTGAGCACCCAGCACCCTGAGTACTGAGCACCCAGCACCCCGAGCACTGAGCACCCAGCACCCTGAGCACTGAGCACCCAGCACCCCTGAGTACTGAGCACTGAGCACCCAGCACCCCGAGCACTGAGCACCCAGCACCTTGAGTACTGATCACTGAGCACCCATCACCCCGAGCACTGAGCACCCAGCCCCCTGAGTACTAAGCACCGAGCACCCTGAGTACTGAGCACCCAGCACCCTGAGCACTGAACACACAGCACCCTGAGTACTGAGCACCTCGAGCACTGAGCACCCAGCACCCTGAGTACTGAGCACCGAGGCACCCCCGAGCACTGAGCACCCAGCACCCCGAGCACTGAGCACCCAGCACCCCGAGCACTGAGCACCCAGCCACCCTGAGTACTGAGCACCCAGCACCCTGAGTACTGAGCACCCAGCACCCCTGAGCACTGAGTACCCAGCACCCTGAGCACTGAGCACCCAGCACCCTGAGCACTGAGCACCCAGCACCCTGAGCACTGTGCACCCAGCACCCTGAGTACTGAGCACTGAGCACTGAGCACCCAGCACCCCGAGCACTGAGCACCCAGCACCCTGAGTACTAAGCACCCAGCACCCTGAGTACTGAGCACCCAGCACCCTGAGTACTGAGCACTGAGCACCCAGCACCCCGAGCACTGAGCACCCAGCACCCTGAGTAATGAGCACTGAGCACTGAGCACCCAGCACCCCCGAGCACTGAGCACCCAGCACCCTGAGTACTGAGCACCCAGGCACCCCGAGCACTGAGCACCCAGCACCCTGAGTACTGAGGCACCGAGCACCCTGATTTACTGAGCACCCAGCACCCTGAGTACTGAGCACCCAGCGTACTGAGCACCGAGCACCCAGCACCCTGAGTACTGAGCACCCAGCACCCTGAGCACTGAGCACCCAGCACCCTGAGTACTGAGCACCCAGCACCCTGAGTTCTGAGCACCCAGCACCCCGAGCACTGAGCACCCAGCACCCTGAGCACTGAGCACCCAGCACCCCGAGCACTGAGCACCCAGGACCCTGAGTACTGAGCACCCAGCACCCTGAGTACTGAGCACTCAGCACCCTGAATACTGAGCACCGAGCACCCCGAGCACTGAGCACCCAGCACCCTGAGCACCCAGCACCCTGAGGACTGAGCACCCAGCACCCTGAGTACTGAGCACCCAGCACCCTGAGTACTGAGCACCCAGCATCCGGAGTACTGAGCACCGTTCACCCTGAGCACTGAGCACCCAGCACCCCGAGCACTAAGCACCCAGCACCCTGAGTACTGAGCACCCTGAGTCCTGAGCACCGAGCACCCCGAGCACTGAGCACCCAGCTCCGTGAGCACTGAGCACCCAGCACCCCGAGCACTGAGCACCCAGCACTCTGAGCACTGAGCACCCAGCACCCTGAGCACTGAGCACCCAGCACCCTGAGCACTGAGCACCCAGCACCCTGAGTACTGAGCACCCAAAGTTTTGAGCACCGAGCACCCTGAGCACTGAGCACCCAGCACCCTGAGTACTGAGCACCCAGCACCCTGAGCAATGAGCACCCTGAGTACTGAGCACCCAGCACACTGAGCACTGAGCACCCAGCACCCTGAGTACTGAGCACCCAGCACCCTGAGTTCTGAGCACCCAGCACGCCGAGCACTGAGCACCCAGCACCCTGAGCACTGAGCACCCAGCACCCCGAGCACTGAGCACCCAGGACCCTGAGTACTGAGCACCCAGCACCCTGAGTACTGAGCACTCAGCACCCTGAATACTGAGCACCGAGCACCCCGAGCACTGAGCACCCAGCACCCTGAGTACTGAGCACCCAGCACCCTGAGTACTGAGCACCCAGCACCCTGAGCACTGAGTACCCAGCACCCTGAGCACTGAGCACCCAGCACCCTGAGCACTGAGCACCCAGCACCCTGAGCACTGTGCACCCAGCACCCTGAGTACTGAGCACTGAGCACTGAGCACCCAGCACCCCGAGCACTGAGCACCCAGCACCCTGAGTACTAAGCACCCAGCACCCTGAGTACTGAGCACCCAGCACCCTGAGTACTGAGCACTGAGCACCCAGCACCCCGAGCACTGAGCACCCAGCACCCTGAGTACTGAGCACTGAGCACTGAGCACCCAGCACCCCGAGCACTGAGCAGCCAGCACCCTGAGTACTGAGCACCCAGCACCCCGAGCACTGAGCACCCAGCACCCTGAGTACTGAGCACCGAGCACCCTGAGTACTGAGCACCCAGCACCCTGAGTACTGAGCACCCAGCGTACTGAGCACCGAGCACCCAGCACCCTGAGTACTGAGCACCCAGCACCCTGAGCACTGAGCACCCAGCACCCTGAGTACTGAGCACCCAGCACCCTGAGTTCTGAGCACCCAGCACCCCGAGCACTGAGCACCCAGCACCCTGAGCACTGAGCACCCAGCACCCCGAGCACTGAGCACCCAGGACCCTGAGTACTGAGCACCCAGCACCCTGAGTACTGAGCACTCAGCACCCTGAATACTGAGCACCGAGCACCCCGAGCACTGAGCACCCAGCACCCTGAGCACCCAGCACCCTGAGGACTGAGCACCCAGCACCCTGAGTACTGAGCACCCAGCAACCTGAGTACTGAGCACCCAGCATCCGGAGTACTGAGCACCGTTCACCCTGAGCACTGAGCACCCAGCACCCCGAGCACTAAGCACCCAGCACCCTGAGTACTGAGCACCCTGAGTACTGAGCACCGAGCACCCCGAGCACTGAGCACCCAGCACCGTGAGCACTGAGCACCCAGCACCCCGAGCACTGAGCACCCAGCACCCTGAGTACTGAGCACCCAGCACCCCGAGCACTGAGCACCCAGCACCCTGAGTACTGAGCACCGAGCACCCTGAGTACTGAGCACCCAGCACCCTGAGTACTGAGCACCCAGCGTACTGAGCACCGAGCACCCAGCACCCTGAGTACTGAGCACCCAGCACCCCGAGCACTGAGCACCCAGCACCCTGAGTACTGAGCACCCAGCACCCTGAGTACTGAACACCCAGCACACTGAGCACTGAGTACCCAGCACCCTGAGCACTGAGCACACAGCACCCTGAGCACTGAGCACCCAGCACCCTGAGTACTGAGCACTGAGCACCCAGGACCCCGAGCACTGAGCACCCAGCACCCTGAGTACTGAGCACTGAGCACCCAGCACACCGAGCACTGAGCACCCAGCACCCTGAGCACTGAGCACCCAGCACCCTGAGTACTGCGCACCCAGCAACCCGAGTACTGAGCACACAGCACCCTGAGTACTGAGCACCGAGCACCCTGAGCACTGAGCACCCAGCACCCCGAGCACTGAGCACCCAGCACCCTGAGTACTGAGCACCCAGCACCCCGAGCACTGAGCACCCAGCACCCTGAGTACTGAGCACCCAGCATCCGGAGTACTGAGCACCGTTCACCCTGAGCACTGAGCACCCAGCACCCCGAGCACTAAGCACCCAGCACCCTGAGTACTGAGCACCCTGAGTCCTGAGCACCGAGCACCCCGAGCACTGAGCACCCAGCTCCGTGAGCACTGAGCACCCAGCACCCCGAGCACTGAGCACCCAGCACTCTGAGCACTGAGCACCCAGCACCCTGAGCACTGAGCACCCAGCACCCTGAGCACTGAGCACCCAGCACCCTGAGTACTGAGCACCCAAAGTTTTGAGCACCGAGCACCCTGAGCACTGAGCACCCAGCACCCTGAGTACTGAGCACCCAGCACCCTGAGCAATGAGCACCCTGAGTACTGAGCACCCAGCACACTGAGCACTGAGCACCCAGCACCCTGAGTACTGAGCACCCAGCACCCTGAGTTCTGAGCACCCAGCACGCCGAGCACTGAGCACCCAGCACCCTGAGCACTGAGCACCCAGCACCCCGAGCACTGAGCACCCAGGACCCTGAGTACTGAGCACCCAGCACCCTGAGTACTGAGCACTCAGCACCCTGAATACTGAGCACCGAGCACCCCGAGCACTGAGCACCCAGCACCCTGAGTACTGAGCACCCAGCACCCTGAGTACTGAGCACCCAGCACCCTGAGCACTGAGTACCCAGCACCCTGAGCACTGAGCACCCAGCACCCTGAGCACTGAGCACCCAGCACCCTGAGCACTGTGCACCCAGCACCCTGAGTACTGAGCACTGAGCACTGAGCACCCAGCACCCCGAGCACTGAGCACCCAGCACCCTGAGTACTAAGCACCCAGCACCCTGAGTACTGAGCACCCAGCACCCTGAGTACTGAGCACTGAGCACCCAGCACCCCGAGCACTGAGCACCCAGCACCCTGAGTACTGAGCACTGAGCACTGAGCACCCAGCACCCCGAGCACTGAGCAGCCAGCACCCTGAGTACTGAGCACCCAGCACCCCGAGCACTGAGCACCCAGCACCCTGAGTACTGAGCACCGAGCACCCTGAGTACTGAGCACCCAGCACCCTGAGTACTGAGCACCCAGCGTACTGAGCACCGAGCACCCAGCACCCTGAGTACTGAGCACCCAGCACCCTGAGCACTGAGCACCCAGCACCCTGAGTACTGAGCACCCAGCACCCTGAGTTCTGAGCACCCAGCACCCCGAGCACTGAGCACCCAGCACCCTGAGCACTGAGCACCCAGCACCCCGAGCACTGAGCACCCAGGACCCTGAGTACTGAGCACCCAGCACCCTGAGTACTGAGCACTCAGCACCCTGAATACTGAGCACCGAGCACCCCGAGCACTGAGCACCCAGCACCCTGAGCACCCAGCACCCTGAGGACTGAGCACCCAGCACCCTGAGTACTGAGCACCCAGCAACCTGAGTACTGAGCACCCAGCATCCGGAGTACTGAGCACCGTTCACCCTGAGCACTGAGCACCCAGCACCCCGAGCACTAAGCACCCAGCACCCTGAGTACTGAGCACCCTGAGTACTGAGCACCGAGCACCCCGAGCACTGAGCACCCAGCACCGTGAGCACTGAGCACCCAGCACCCCGAGCACTGAGCACCCAGCACCCTGAGTACTGAGCACCCAGCACCCCGAGCACTGAGCACCCAGCACCCTGAGTACTGAGCACCGAGCACCCTGAGTACTGAGCACCCAGCACCCTGAGTACTGAGCACCCAGCGTACTGAGCACCGAGCACCCAGCACCCTGAGTACTGAGCACCCAGCACCCCGAGCACTGAGCACCCAGCACCCTGAGTACTGAGCACCCAGCACCCTGAGTACTGAACACCCAGCACACTGAGCACTGAGTACCCAGCACCCTGAGCACTGAGCACACAGCACCCTGAGCACTGAGCACCCAGCACCCTGAGTACTGAGCACTGAGCACCCAGGACCCCGAGCACTGAGCACCCAGCACCCTGAGTACTGAGCACTGAGCACCCAGCACACCGAGCACTGAGCACCCAGCACCCTGAGCACTGAGCACCCAGCACCCTGAGTACTGCCCACCCAGCAACCCGAGTACTGAGCACACAGCACCCTGAGTACTGAGCACCGAGCACCCTGAGCACTGAGCACCCAGCACCCCGAGCACTGAGCACCCAGCACCCTGAGTACTGAGCACCCAGCACCCCGAGCACTGAGCACCCAGCACCCTGAGTACTGAGCACCGAGCACCCTGAGTACTGAGCACCCAGCACCCTGAGTACTGAGCACCCAGCGTACTGAGCACCGAGCACCCAGCACCCTGAGTACTGAGCACCCAGCACCCTGAGCACTGAGCACCCAGCACCCTGAGTACTGAGCACTGAGCACCCCGAGCACTGAGCACCCAGCACCCTGAGTACTGAGCACCCAGCACCCTGAGTACTGAACACCCAGCACACTGAGCACTGAGTACCCAGCACCCTGAGCACTGAGCACACAGCACCCTGAGCACTGAGCACCCAGCACCCTGAGTACTGAGCACTGAGCACCCAGGACCCCGAGCACTGAGCACCCAGCACCCTGAGTACTGAGCACTGAGCACCCAGCACACCGAGCACTGAGCACCCAGCACCCTGAGCACTGAGCACCCAGCACCCTGAGCACTGAGCACCGAGCACCCCGAGTACTGAGCACCCAGCACCCTGAGCACTGAGCACCCAGCACCCTGAGTACTGAGCACCAAGCACCCTGAGTACTGAACACCCAGCACCCTGAGCACTGAGCACCCTGAGCACTGAGTACTGAGCACCCAGCACCCCGAGCACTGAGCACCCAGCACCCTGAGTACTGAGCACCGAGCACCCTGAGTACTGAGCACCCAGCACCCTGAGTACTGAGCACCCAGCGTACTGAGCACCGAGCACCCAGCACCCTGAGTACTGAGCACCCAGCACCCCGAGGACTGAGCACCCAGCACCCTGAGTACTGAGCACCCAGCACCCTGAGTACTGAACACCCAGCACACTGAGCACTGAGTACCCAGCACCATGAGCACTGAGCACACAGCACCCTGAGCACTGAGCACCCAGCACCCTGAGTACTGAGCACTGAGCACCCAGGACCCCGAGCACTGAGCACCCAGCACCCTGAGCACTGAGCACCCAGCACCCCGAGCACTGAGCACCCAGGACCCTGAGTACTGAGCACCCAGCACCCTGAGTACTGAGCACTCAGCACCCTGAATACTGAGCACCGAGCACCCCGAGCACTGAGCACCCAGCACCCTGAGCACCCAGCACCCTGAGGACTGAGCACCCAGCACCCTGAGTACTGAGCACCCAGCACCCTGAGTACTGAGCACCCAGCATCCGGAGTACTGAGCACCGTTCACCCTGAGCACTGAGCACCCAGCACCCCGAGCACTAAGCACCCAGCACCCTGAGTACTGAGCACCCTGAGTACTGAGCACCGAGCACCCCGAGCACTGAGCACCCAGCACCGTGAGCACTGAGCACCCAGCACCCCGAGCACTGAGCACCCAGCACCCTGAGTACTGAGCACCCAGCACCCCGAGCACTGAGCACCCAGCACCCTGAGTACTGAGCACCGAGCACCCTGAGTACTGAGCACCCAGCACCCTGAGTACTGAGCACCCAGCGTACTGAGCACCGAGCACCCAGCACCCTGAGTACTGAGCACCCAGCACCCCGAGCACTGAGCACCCAGCACCCTGAGTACTGAGCACCCAGCACCCTGAGTACTGAACACCCAGCACACTGAGCACTGAGTACCCAGCACCCTGAGCACTGAGCACACAGCACCCTGAGCACTGAGCACCCAGCACCCTGAGTACTGAGCACTGAGCACCCAGGACCCCGAGCACTGAGCACCCAGCACCCTGAGTACTGAGCACTGAGCACCCAGCACACCGAGCACTGAGCACCCAGCACCCTGAGCACTGAGCACCCAGCACCCTGAGTACTGCGCACCCAGCAACCCGAGTACTGAGCACACAGCACCCTGAGTACTGAGCACCGAGCACCCTGAGTACTGAGCACCCAGCACCCCGAGCACTGAGCACCCAGCACCCTGAGTACTGAGCACCCAGCACCCCGAGCACTGAGCACCCAGCACCCTGAGTACTGAGCACCGAGCACCCTGAGTACTGAGCACCCAGCACCCTGAGTACTGAGCACCCAGCGTACTGAGCACCGAGCACCCAGCACCCTGAGTACTGAGCACCCAGCACCCTGAGCACTGAGCACCCAGCACCCTGAGTACTGAGCAGTGAGCACCCCGAGCACTGAGCACCCAGCACCCTGAGTACTGAGCACCCAGCATCCTGAGTACTGAACACCCAGCACACTGAGCACTGAGTACCCAGCACCCTGAGCACTGAGCACACAGCACCCTGAGCACTGAGCACCCAGCACCCTGAGTACTGAGAACTGAGCACCCAGGACCCCGAGCACTGAGCACCCAGCACCCTGAGTACTGAGCACTGAGCACCCAGCACACCGAGCACTGAGCACCCAGCACCCTGAGCACTGAGCACCCAGCACCCTGAGCACTGAGCACCGAGCACCCCGAGTACTGAGCACCCAGCACCCTGAGCACTGAGCACCCAGCACCCTGAGTACTGAGCACCAAGCACCCTGAGTACTGAACACCCAGAACCCTGAGCACTGAGCACCCTGAGCACTGAGTACTGAGCACCCAGCACCCCGAGCACTGAGCACCCAGCACCCTGAGTACTGAGCACCGAGCACCCTGAGTACTGAGCACCCAGCACCCTGAGTACTGAGCACCCAGCGTACTGAGCACCGAGCACCCAGCACCCTGAGTACTGAGCACCCAGCACCCCGAGGACTGAGCACCCAGCACCCTGAGTACTGAGCACACAGCACCCTGAGTACTGAACACCCAGCACACTGAGCACTGAGTACCCAGCACCCTGAGCACTGAGCACACAGCACCCTGAGCACTGAGCACCCAGCACCCTGAGTACTGAGCACTGAGCACCCAGGACCCCGAGCACTGAGCACCCAGCACCCTGAGTACTGAGCACTGAGCACCCAGCACACCGAGCACTGAGCACCCAGCACCCTGAGCACTGAGCACCCAGCACCCTGAGTACTGCGCACCCAGCAACCCGAGTACTGAGCACACAGCACCCTGAGTACTGAGCACCGAGCACCCTGAGCACTGAGCACCCAGCACCCCGAGCACTGAGCACCCAGCACCCTGAGTACTGAGCACCCAGCACCCCGAGCACTGAGCACCCAGCACCCTGAGCACTGAGCACCCAGCACCTTGAGTACTGAGCACCGAGCACAACGAGCACTGAGCACCCAGCACCCTGAGTACTGAGCACCCAGCACCCTGAGCACTGAGCACCCAGCACCCTGAGTACTGAGCACTGAGCACCCCGAGCACTGAGCACCCAGCACCCTGAGTACTGAGCACCCAGCACCCTGAGTACTGAACACCCAGCACACTGAGCACTGAGTACCCAGCACCCTGAGCACTGAGCACACAGCACCCTGAGCACTGAGCACCCAGCACCCTGAGTACTGAGCACTGAGCACCCAGGACCCCGAGCACTGAGCACCCAGCACCCTGAGTACTGAGCACTGAGCACCCAGCACACCGAGCACTGAGCACCCAGCACCCTGAGCACTGAGCACCCAGCACCCTGAGCACTGAGCACCGAGCACCCCGAGTACTGAGCACCCAGCACCCTGAGCACTGAGCACCCAGCACCCTGAGTACTGAGCACCAAGCACCCTGAGTACTGAACACCCAGCACCCTGAGCACTGAGCACCCTGAGCACTGAGTACTGATCACCGAGCACCCCGAGAACTGAGCACCCAGCACCCTGAGTACTGAGCACCCAGCACCCCGAGCACTGAGCACCCAGCACCCTGAGCACTGAGCACCCAGCACCCTGAGTACTGAGCACTGAGCACCCAGCACCCCGAGCACTGAGCACCCAGCACCTTGAGTACTGATCACTGAGCACCCATCACCCCGAGCACTGAGCACCCAGCCCCCTGAGTACTAAGCACCGAGCACCCTGAGTACTGAGCACCCAGCACCCTGAGCACTGAACACACAGCACCCTGAGTACTGAGCACCTCGAGCACTGAGCACCCAGCACCCTGAGTACTGAGCACCGAGCACCCCGAGCACTGAGCACCCAGCACCCCGAGCACTGAGCACCCAGCACCCCGAGCACTGAGCACCCAGCACCCTGAGTACTGAGCACCCAGCACCCTGAGTACTGAGCACCCAGCACCCTGAGCACTGAGTACCCAGCACCCTGAGCACTGAGCACCCAGCACCCTGAGCACTGAGCACCCAGCACCCTGAGCACTGTGCACCCAGCACCCTGAGTACTGAGCACTGAGCACTGAGCACCCAGCACCCCGAGCACTGAGCACCCAGCACCCTGAGTACTAAGCACCCAGCACCCTGAGTACTGAGCACCCAGCACCCTGAGTACTGAGCACTGAGCACCCAGCACCCCGAGCACTGAGCACCCAGCACCCTGAGTAATGAACACTGAGCACTGAGCACCCAGCACCCCGAGCACTGAGCACCCAGCACCCTGAGTACTGAGCACCCAGCACCCCGAGCACTGAGCACCCAGCACCCTGAGTACTGAGCACCGAGCACCCTGATTACTGAGCACCCAGCACCCTGAGTACTGAGCACCCAGCGTACTGAGCACCGAGCACCCAGCACCCTGAGTACTGAGCACCCAGCACCCTGAGCACTGAGCACCCAGCACCCTGAGTACTGAGCACACAGCACCCTGAGTTCTGAGCACCCAGCACCCCGAGCACTGAGCACCCAGCACCCTGAGCACTGAGCACCCAGCACCCCGAGCACTGAGCACCCAGGACCCTGAGTACTGAGCACCCAGCACCCTGAGTACTGAGCACTCAGCACCCTGAATACTGAGCACCGAGCACCCCGAGCACTGAGCACCCAGCACCCTGAGCACCCAGCACCCTGAGGACTGAGCACCCAGCACCCTGAGTACTGAGCACCCAGCACCCTGAGTACTGAGCACCCAGCATCCGGAGTACTGAGCACCGTTCACCCTGAGCACTGAGCACCCAGCACCCCGAGCACTAAGCACCCAGCACCCTGAGTACTGAGCACCCTGAGTCCTGAGCACCGAGCACCCCGAGCACTGAGCACCCAGCTCCGTGAGCACTGAGCACCCAGCACCCCGAGCACTGAGCACCCAGCACTCTGAGCACTGAGCACCCAGCACCCTGAGCACTGAGCACCCAGCACCCTGAGCACTGAGCACCCAGCACCCTGAGTACTGAGCACCCAAAGTTTTGAGCACCGAGCACCCTGAGCACTGAGCACCCAGCACCCTGAGTACTGAGCACCCAGCACCCTGAGCAATGAGCACCCTGAGTACTGAGCACCCAGCACACTGAGCACTGAGCACCCAGCACCCTGAGTACTGAGCACCCAGCACCCTGAGTTCTGAGCACCCAGCACGCCGAGCACTGAGCACCCAGCACCCTGAGCACTGAGCACCCAGCACCCCGAGCACTGAGCACCCAGGACCCTGAGTACTGAGCACCCAGCACCCTGAGTACTGAGCACTCAGCACCCTGAATACTGAGCACCGAGCACCCCGAGCACTGAGCACCCAGCACCCTGAGCACCCAGCACCCTGAGGACTGAGCACCCAGCACCCTGAGTACTGAGCACCCAGCACCCTGAGTACTGAGCACCCAGCATCCGGAGTACTGAGCACCGTTCACCCTGAGCACTGAGCACCCAGCACCCCGAGCACTAAGCACCCAGCACCCTGAGTACTGAGCACCCTGAGTACTGAGCACCGAGCACCCCGAGCACTGAGCACCCAGCACCATGAGCACTGAGCACCCAGCACCCCGAGCACTGAGCACCCAGCACCCTGAGTACTGAGCACCCAGCACCCTGAGTACTGAACACCCAGCACCCTGATCACTGAGTAGACAGCACCCTGAGCCCTGAGCACACAGCACCCTGAGCACTGAGCACCCAGCACCCTGAGTACTGAGCACTGAGCACCCAGGACCCCGAGCACTGAGCACCCAGCACCCTGAGTACTGAGCACTGAGCACCCAGCACACCGAGCACTGAGCACCCAGCACCCTGAGCACTGAGCACCCAGCACCCTGAGTACTGAGCACCCAGCACCCCGAGTACTGAGCACCCAGCACCCTGAGCACTGAGCACCCAGCACCCTGAGTACTGAGCACCAAGCACCCTGAGTACTGAACACCCAGCACCCTGAGCACTGAGCACCCTGAGCACTGAGTACTGATCACCGAGCACCCCGAGAACTGAGCACCCAGCACCCTGAGTACTGAGCACCCAGCACCCCGAGCACTGAGCACCCAGCACCCTGAGCACTGAGCACCCAGCACCCTGAGTACTGAGCACTGAGCACCCAGCACCCCGAGCACTGAGCACCCAGCACCTTGAGTACTGATCACTGAGCACCCATCACCCCGAGCACTGAGCACCCAGCCCCCTGAGTACTAAGCACCGAGCACACTGAGTACTGAGCACCCAGCACCCTGAGCACTGAACACACAGCACCCTGAGTACTGAGCACCTCGAGCACTGAGCACCCAGCACCCTGAGTACTGAGCACCGAGCACCCTGAGCACTGAGCACCCAGCACCCCGAGCACTGAGCACAAAGCACCCCGAGCACTGAGCACGCAGCACCCTGAGTACTGAGCACCAAGCACCCTGAGTACTGAGCAAACAGCACCCTGAGCACTGAGTACCCAGCACCCTGAGCACTGAGCACCCAGCACCCTGAGCACTGAGCACCCAGCACCCTGAGCACTGTGCACTCAGCACCCTGAGTACTGAGCACTGAGCACTGCGCACCCAGCACCCCGAGCACTGAGCACCCAGCACCCTGAGTACTAAGCACCCAGCACCCTGAGTACTGAGCACCCAGCACCCTGAGTACTGAGCACCCAGCGTACTGAGCACCGACCACCCCGAGCACTGAGCACCCAGCACCCTGAGTACTGAGCACCCAGCACCCCGAGCACTGAGCACCCAGCACCCTGAGTACTGAGTACCGAGCACCCTGAGTACTGAGCACCCAGCACCCTGAGTACTGAGCACCCAGCGTACTGAGCACCGAGCCCCCAGCACCCTGAGTACTGAGCACCCAGCACTCTGAGCACTGAGCACCCAGGACCCTGAGTACTGAGCACTGAGCACCCCGAGTACTGAGCACCAGGCACCGCGAGCACTAAGCACCCAGCACGCCGAGCACCGAGCACCCAGCACCCTGAGCACTGAGCACCCAGCACCCTGAGCACTGAGCCCCCAGCACCCTGAGCACTGAGCACCCAGCACCCTGATTACTGAGCACCCAACGTATTGAGCACTGAGCACCCTGAGCACTGAGTACCCAGCACCCTGAGTACTGAGCACCCAGCACACTGAGCAATGAGCACCCTGAGTACTGAGCACCCAGCACCCCGAGCACTGAGCACCCAGCACCCTGAGTACTGAGCACCGAGCACCCTGAGTACTGAGCACCCAGCACCCTGAGTACTGAGCACCCAGCGTACTGAGCACCGAGCACCCAGCACCCTGAGTACTGAGCACCCAGCACCCTGAGCACTGAGCACCCAGCACCCTGAGTACTGAGCACTGAGCACCCCGAGCACTGAGCACCCAGCACCCTGAGTACTGAGCACCCAGCACCCTGAGTACTGAACACCCAGCACCCTGAGCACTGAGTACCCAGCACCCTGAGCACTGAGCACACAGCACCCTGAGCACTGAGCACCCAGCACCCTGAGTACTGAGCACTGAGCACCCAGGACCCCGAGCAATGAGCACCCAGCACCCTGAGTACTGAGCACTGAGCACCCAGCACACCGAGCACTGAGCACCCAGCACCCTGAGCACTGAGCACCCAGCACCCTGAGTACTGAGCACCCAGCACCCTGAGTACTGAGCACACAGCACCCTGAGCACTGAGCACCGAGCACCCCGAGTACTGAGCACCCAGCACCCTGAGCACTGAGCACCCAGCACCCTGAGTACTGAGCACCAAGCACCCTGAGTACTGAACACCCAGCACCCTGAGCACTGAGCACCCTGAGCACTGAGTACTGATCACCGAGCACCCCGAGAACTGAGCACCCAGCACCCTGAGTACTGAGCACCCAGCACCCCGAGCACTGAGCACCCAGCACCCTGAGCACTGAGCACCCAGCACCCTGAGTACTGAGCACTGAGCACCCAGCACCCCGAGCACTGAGCACCCAGCACCTTGAGTACTGATCACTGAGCACCCATCACCCCGAGCACTGAGCACCCAGCCCCCTGAGTACTAAGCAACGAGCACCCTGAGTACTGAGCACCCAGCACACTGAGCACTGAACACACAGCACCCTGAGTACTGAGCACCTCGAGCACTGAGCACCCAGCACCCTGAGTACTGAGCACCGAGCACCCCGAGCACTGAGCACCCAGCACCCCGAGCACTGAGCACCCAGCACCCTGAGCACTGAGTACCC
The DNA here is from genome assembly GCF_018167655.1 of Microtus oregoni. Lineage (NCBI taxonomy): Eukaryota > Metazoa > Chordata > Mammalia > Rodentia > Cricetidae > Microtus > Microtus oregoni. Next base: position 17,100 of record NW_024544972.1, read on the forward strand.
AGCACCCTGAGCACTGAGCACCCAGCACCCTGAGCACTGAGCACCCAGCACCCTGAGCACTGTGCACCCAGCACCCTGAGTACTGAGCACCCAGCACCCTGAGCACTGAGTACCCAGCACCCTGAGCACTGAGCACCCAGCACCCTGAGCACTGAGCACCCAGCACCCTGAGCACTGTGCACCCAGCACCCTGAGTACTGAGCACTGAGCACTGAGCACCCAGCACCCCGAGCACTGAGCACCCAGCACCCTGAGTACTAAGCACCCAGCACCCTGAGTACTGAGCACCAAGCACCCTGAGTACTGAGCACTGAGCACCCAGCACCCTGAGTACTGAGCACTGAGCACCCAGGACCCCGAGCACTGAGCACCCAGCACCCTGAGTACTGAGCACTGAGCACCCAGCACACCGAGCACTGAGCACCCAGCACCCTGAGCACTGAGCACCCAGCACCCTGAGTACTGAGCACCCAGCACCCCGAGTACTGAGCACCCAGCACCCTGAGCACTGAGCACCCAGCACCCTGAGTACTGAGCACCAAGCACCCTGAGTACTGAACACCCAGCACCCTGAGCACTGAGCACCCTGAGCACTGAGTACTGATCACCGAGCACCCCGAGAACTGAGCACCCAGCACCCTGAGTACTGAGCACCCAGCACCCCGAGCACTGAGCACCCAGCACCCTGAGCACTGAGCACCCAGCACCCTGAGTACTGAGCACTGAGCACCCAGCACCCCGAGCACTGAGCACCCAGCACCTTGAGTACTGATCACTGAGCACCCATCACCCCGAGCACTGAGCACCCAGCCCCCTGAGTACTAAGCACCGAGCACACTGAGTACTGAGCACCCAGCACCCTGAGCACTGAACACACAGCACCCTGAGTACTGAGCACCTCGAGCACTGAGCACCCAGCACCCTGAGTACTGAGCACCGAGCACCCTGAGCACTGAGCACCCAGCACCCCGAGCACTGAGCACAAAGCACCCCGAGCACTGAGCACGCAGCACCCTGAGTACTGAGCACCAAGCACCCTGAGTACTGAGCAAACAGCACCCTGAGCACTGAGTACCCAGCACCCTGAGCACTGAGCACCCAGCACCCTGAGCACTGAGCACCCAGCACCCTGAGCACTGTGCACTCAGCACCCTGAGTACTGAGCACTGAGCACTGCGCACCCAGCACCCCGAGCACTGAGCACCCAGCACCCTGAGTACTAAGCACCCAGCACCCTGAGTACTGAGCACCCAGCACCCTGAGTACTGAGCACCCAGCGTACTGAGCACCGACCACCCCGAGCACTGAGCACCCAGCACCCTGAGTACTGAGCACCCAGCACCCCGAGCACTGAGCACCCAGCACCCTGAGTACTGAGTACCGAGCACCCTGAGTACTGAGCACCCAGCACCCTGAGTACTGAGCACCCAGCGTACTGAGCACCGAGCCCCCAGCACCCTGAGTACTGAGCACCCAGCACTCTGAGCACTGAGCACCCAGGACCCTGAGTACTGAGCACTGAGCACCCCGAGTACTGAGCACCAGGCACCGCGAGCACTAAGCACCCAGCACGCCGAGCACCGAGCACCCAGCAACCTGAGCACTGAGCACCCAGCACCCTGAGCACTGAGCCCCCAGCACCCTGAGCACTGAGCACCCAGCACCCTGATTACTGAGCACCCAACGTATTGAGCACTGAGCACCCTGAGCACTGAGTACCCAGCACCCTGAGTACTGAGCACCCAGCACACTGAGCAATGAGCACCCTGAGTACTGAGCACCCAGCACCCCGAGCACTGAGCACCCAGCACCCTGAGTACTGAGCACCGAGCACCCTGAGTACTGAGCACCCAGCACCCTGAGTACTGAGCACCCAGCGTACTGAGCACCGAGCACCCAGCACCCTGAGTACTGAGCACCCAGCACCCTGAGCACTGAGCACCCAGCACCCTGAGTACTGAGCACTGAGCACCCCGAGCACTGAGCACCCAGCACCCTGAGTACTGAGCACCCAGCACCCTGAGTACTGAACACCCAGCACCCTGAGCACTGAGTACCCAGCACCCTGAGCACTGAGCACACAGCACCCTGAGCACTGAGCACCCAGCACCCTGAGTACTGAGCACTGAGCACCCAGGACCCCGAGCAATGAGCACCCAGCACCCTGAGTACTGAGCACTGAGCACCCAGCACACCGAGCACTGAGCACCCAGCACCCTGAGCACTGAGCACCCAGCACCCTGAGTACTGAGCACCCAGCACCCTGAGTACTGAGCACACAGCACCCTGAGCACTGAGCACCGAGCACCCCGAGTACTGAGCACCCAGCACCCTGAGCACTGAGCACCCAGCACCCTGAGTACTGAGCACCAAGCACCCTGAGTACTGAACACCCAGCACCCTGAGCACTGAGCACCCTGAGCACTGAGTACTGATCACCGAGCACCCCGAGAACTGAGCACCCAGCACCCTGAGTACTGAGCACCCAGCACCCCGAGCACTGAGCACCCAGCACCCTGAGCACTGAGCACCCAGCACCCTGAGTACTGAGCACTGAGCACCCAGCACCCCGAGCACTGAGCACCCAGCACCTTGAGTACTGATCACTGAGCACCCATCACCCCGAGCACTGAGCACCCAGCCCCCTGAGTACTAAGCAACGAGCACCCTGAGTACTGAGCACCCAGCACACTGAGCACTGAACACACAGCACCCTGAGTACTGAGCACCTCGAGCACTGAGCACCCAGCACCCTGAGTACTGAGCACCGAGCACCCCGAGCACTGAGCACCCAGCACCCCGAGCACTGAGCACCCAGCACCCTGAGCACTGAGTACCCAGCACCCTGAGCACTGAGCACCCAGCACCCTGAGCACTGAGCACCCAGCACCCTGAGCACTGTGCACCCAGCACCCTGAGTACTGAGCACCCAGCACCCTGAGCACTGAGTACCCAGCACCCTGAGCACTGAGCACCCAGCACCCTGAGCACTGAGCACCCAGCACCCTGAGCACTGTGCACCCAGCACCCTGAGTACTGAGCACTGAGCACTGAGCACCCAGCACCCCGAGCACTGAGCACCCAGCACCCTGAGTACTAAGCACCCAGCACCCTGAGTACTGAGCACCAAGCACCCTGAGTACTGAGCACTGAGCACCCAGCACCCCGAGCACTGAGCACCCAGCACCCTGAGTACTGAGCACTGAGCACTGAGCACCCAGCACCCCGAGCACTGAGCACCCAGCACCCTGAGTACTGAGCACCCAGCACCCCGAGCACTGAGCACCCAGCACCCTGAGTACTGAGCACCGAGCACCCTGAGTACTGAGCACCCAGCACCCTGAGTACTGAGCACCCAGCGTACTGAGCACCGAGCACCCAGCACCCTGAGTACTGAGCACCCAGCACCCTGAGCACTGAGCACCCAGCACCCTGAGTACTGAGCACCCAGCACCCTGAGTTCTGAGCACCCAGCACCCCGAGCACTGAGCACCCAGCACCCTGAGCACTGAGCACCCAGCACCGTGAGCACTGAGCACCCAGCACCCCGAGCACTGAGCACCCAGCACTCTGAGCACTGAGCACCCAGCACCCTGAGCACTGAGCACCCAGCACCCTGAGCACTGAGCACCCAGCATCCTGAGTACTGAGCACCCAAAGTATTGAGCACCGAGCACCCTGAGCACTGAGCACCCAGCACCCTGAGTACTGTGCACCCAGCACCCTGAGCAATGAGCACCCTGAGTACTGAGTACCCAGCACACTGAGCACTGAGCACCCAGCACCCTGAGTACTGAGCACCCAGCACCCTGAGTTCTGAGCACCCAGCACCCCGAGCACTGAGCACCCAGCACCCTGAGCACTGAGCAACCAGCACCCCGAGCACTGAGCACCCAGGACCCTGAGTACTGAGCACCCAGCACCCTGAGTACTGAGCACTCAGCACCCTGAATACTGAGCACCGAGCACCCCGAGCACTGAGCACCCAGCACCCTGAGCACCCAGCACCCTGAGGACTGAGCACTCAGCACCCTGAGTACTGAGCACCCAGCACCCTGAGTACTGAGCACCCAGCATCCGGAGTACTGAGCACCGTTCACCCTGAGCACTGAGCACCCAGCACCCCGAGCACTAAGCACCCAGCACCCTGAGTACTGAGCACCCTGAGTACTGAGCACCGAGCACCCCGAGCACTGAGCACCCAGCACCGTGAGCACTGAGCACCCAGCACCCCGAGCACTGAGCACCCAGCACCCTGAGTACTGAGCACCCAGCACCCTGAGTACTGAACACCCAGCACCCTGAGCACTGAGTACCCAGCACCCTGAGCACTGAGCACACAGCACCCTGAGCACTGAGCACCCAGCACCCTGAGTACTGAGCACTGAGCACCCAGGACCCCGAGCACTGAGCACCCAGCACCCTGAGTACTGAGCACTGAGCACCCAGCACACCGAGCACTGAGCACCCAGCACCCTGAGCACTGAGCACCCAGCACCCTGAGTACTGAGCACCCAGCACCCCGAGTACTGAGCACCCAGCACCCTGAGCACTGAGCACCCAGCACCCTGAGTACTGAGCACCAAGCACTCTGAGTACTGAACACCCAGCACCCTGAGCACTGAGCACCCTGAGCACTGAGTACTGATCACCGAGCACCCCGAGAACTGAGCACCCAGCACCCTGAGTACTGAGCACCCAGCACCCCGAGCACTGAGCACCCAGCACCCTGAGCACTGAGCACCCAGCACCCTGAGTACTGAGCACTGAGCACCCAGCACCCCGAGCACTGAGCACCCAGCACCTTGAGTACTGATCACTGAGCACCCATCACCCCGAGCACTGAGCACCCAGCCCCCTGAGTACTAAGCACCGAGCACACTGAGTACTGAGCACCCAGCACCCTGAGCACTGAACACACAGCACCCTGAGTACTGAGCACCTCGAGCACTGAGCACCCAGCACCCTGAGTACTGAGCACCGAGCACCCCGAGCACTGAGTACCCAGCACCCCGAGCACTGAGCACCCAGCACCCCGAGCACTGAGTACCCAGCACCCTGAGCACTGAGCACCCAGCACCCTGAGCACTGAGCACCCAGCACCCTGAGCACTGTGCACCCAGCACCCTGAGTACTGAGCACTGAGCACTGAGCACCCAGCACCCCGAGCACTGAGCACCCAGCACCCTGAGTACTAAGCACCCAGCACACTGAGTACTGAGCACCCAGCACCCTGAGTACTGAGCACCCAGCACCCTGAGCACCGACCACCCCGAGCACTGAGCACCCAGCACCCTGAGTACTGAGCACCCACCACCCCGAGCACTGAGCACCCAGCACCCTGAGTACTGAGTACCGAGCACCCTGAGTACTGAGCACCCAGCACCCTGAGTACTGAGCACCCAGCGTACTGAGCACCGAGCCCCCAGCACCCTGAGTACTGAGCACCCAGCACTCTGAGCACTGAGCACCCAGGACCCTGAGTACTGAGCACTGAGCACCCCGAGTACTGAGCACCAGGCACCGCGAGCACTAAGCACCCAGCACGCCGAGCACCGATCACCCAGCACCCTGAGCACCGAGCACCCAGCACCTTGAGCACTGAGCACCGAGCACCCCGAGCACTGAGCACCCAGCACCCTGAGTACTGAGCACCGAGCACCCCGAGCACTGAGCACCCAGTACCCTGAGCACTGAGCACCCAGCACCCTGAGCACTGAGCACCCAGCACCCTGAGTACTGAGCACCCAGCACACTGAGCACTGAACACACAGCACCCTGAGTACTGAGCACCTCGAGCACTGAGCACCCAGCACCCTGAGTACTGAGCACCGAGCACCCCGAGCACTGAGCACCCAGCACCCCGAGCACTGAGCACCCAGCACCCTGAGCACTGAGTACCCAGCACCCTGAGCACTGAGCACCCAGCACCCTGAGCACTGAGCACCCAGCACCCTGAGCACTGTGCACCCAGCACCCTGAGTACTGAGCACCCAGCACCCTGAGCACTGAGTACCCAGCACCCTGAGCACTGAGCACCCAGCACCCTGAGCACTGAGCACCCAGCACCCTGAGCACTGTGCACCCAGCACCCTGAGTACTGAGCACTGAGCACTGAGCACCCAGCACCCCGAGCACTGAGCACCCAGCACCCTGAGTACTAAGCACCCAGCACCCTGAGTACTGAGCACCAAGCACCCTGAGTACTGAGCACTGAGCACCCAGCACCCCGAGCACTGAGCACCCAGCACCCTGAGTACTGAGCACTGAGCACTGAGCACCCAGCACCCCGAGCACTGAGCACCCAGCACCCTGAGTACTGAGCACCCAGCACCCCGAGCACTGAGCACCCAGCACCCTGAGTACTGAGCACCGAGCACCCTGAGTACTGAGCACCCAGCACCCTGAGTACTGAGCACCCAGCGTACTGAGCACCGAGCACCCAGCACCCTGAGTACTGAGCACCCAGCACCCTGAGCACTGAGCACCCAGCACCCTGAGTACTGAGCACCCAGCACCCTGAGTTCTGAGCACCCAGCACCCCGAGCACTGAGCACCCAGCACCCTGAGCACTGAGCACCCAGCACCGTGAGCACTGAGCACCCAGCACCCCGAGCACTGAGCACCCAGCACTCTGAGCACTGAGCACCCAGCACCCTGAGCACTGAGCACCCAGCACCCTGAGCACTGAGCACCCAGCATCCTGAGTACTGAGCACCCAAAGTATTGAGCACCGAGCACCCTGAGCACTGAGCACCCAGCACCCTGAGTACTGTGCACCCAGCACCCTGAGCAATGAGCACCCTGAGTACTGAGTACCCAGCACACTGAGCACTGAGCACCCAGCACCCTGAGTACTGAGCACCCAGCACCCTGAGTTCTGAGCACCCAGCACCCCGAGCACTGAGCACCCAGCACCCTGAGCACTGAGCAACCAGCACCCCGAGCACTGAGCACCCAGGACCCTGAGTACTGAGCACCCAGCACCCTGAGTACTGAGCACTCAGCACCCTGAATACTGAGCACCGAGCACCCCGAGCACTGAGCACCCAGCACCCTGAGCACCCAGCACCCTGAGGACTGAGCACTCAGCACCCTGAGTACTGAGCACCCAGCACCCTGAGTACTGAGCACCCAGCATCCGGAGTACTGAGCACCGTTCACCCTGAGCACTGAGCACCCAGCACCCCGAGCACTAAGCACCCAGCACCCTGAGTACTGAGCACCCTGAGTACTGAGCACCGAGCACCCCGAGCACTGAGCACCCAGCACCGTGAGCACTGAGCACCCAGGACCTCGAGCACTGAGCACCCAGCACCCTGAGTACTGAGCACCCAGCACACCGAGCACTGAGCACCCAGCACCCTGAGCACTGAGCACCCAGCACCCTGAGTTCTGAGCACCCAGCACCCCGAGCACTGAGCACCCAGCACCCTGAGCACTGAGCACCCAGCACCGTGAGCACTGAGCACCCAGCACCCCGAGCACTGAGCACCCAGCACTCTGAGCACTGAGCACCCAGCACCCTGAGCACTGAGCACCCAGCACCCTGAGCACTGAGCACCCAGCATCCTGAGTACTGAGCACCCAAAGTATTGAGCACCGAGCACCCTGAGCACTGAGCACCCAGCACCCTGAGTACTGTGCACCCAGCACCCTGAGCAATGAGCACCCTGAGTACTGAGTACCCAGCACACTGAGCACTGAGCACCCAGCACCCTGAGTACTGAGCACCCAGCACCCTGAGTTCTGAGCACCCAGCACCCCGAGCACTGAGCACCCAGCACCCTGAGCACTGAGCAACCAGCACCCCGAGCACTGAGCACCCAGGACCCTGAGTAGTGAGCACCCAGCACCCTGAGTACTGAGCACTCAGCACCCTGAATACTGAGCACCGAGCACCCCGAGCACTGAGCACCCAGCACCCTGAGCACCCAGCACCCTGAGGACTGAGCACTCAGCACCCTGAGTACTGAGCACCCAGCACCCTGAGTACTGAGCACCCAGCATCCGGAGAACTGAGCACCGTTCACCCTGAGCACTGAGCACCCAGCACCCCGAGCACTAAGCACCCAGCACCCTGAGTACTGAGCACCCTGAGTACTGAGCACCGAGCACCCCGAGCACTGAGCACCCAGCACCGTGAGCACTGAGCACCCAGCACCCCGAGCACTGAGCACCCAGCACCCTGAGTACTGAGCACCCAGCACCCTGAGTACTGAACACCCAGCACCCTGAGCACTGAGTACCCAGCACCCTGAGCACTGAGCACACAGCACCCTGAGCACTGAGCACCCAGCACCCTGAGTACTGAGCACTGAGCACCCAGGACCCCGAGCACTGAGCACCCAGCACCCTGAGTACTGAGCACTGAGCACCCAGCACACCGAGCACTGAGCACCCAGCACCCTGAGCACTGAGCACCCAGCACCCTGAGTACTGAGCACCCAGCACCCCGAGTACTGAGCACCCAGCACCCTGAGCACTGAGCACCCAGCACCCTGAGTACTGAGCACCAAGCACTCTGAGTACTGAACACCCAGCACCCTGAGCACTGAGCACCCTGAGCACTGAGTACTGATCACCGAGCACCCCGAGAACTGAGCACCCAGCACCCTGAGTACTGAGCACCCAGCACCCCGAGCACTGAGCACCCAGCACCCTGAGCACTGAGCACCCAGCACCCTGAGTACTGAGCACTGAGCACCCAGCACCCCGAGCACTGAGCACCCAGCACCTTGAGTACTGATCACTGAGCACCCATCACCCCGAGCACTGAGCACCCAGCCCCCTGAGTACTAAGCACCGAGCACACTGAGTACTGAGCACCCAGCACCCTGAGCACTGAACACACAGCACCCTGAGTACTGAGCACCTCGAGCACTGAGCACCCAGCACCCTGAGTACTGAGCACCGAGCACCCCGAGCACTGAGCACCCAGCACCCTGAGCACTGAGCACCCAGCACCCCGAGCACTGAGTACCCAGCACCCTGAGCACTGAGCACCCAGCACCCTGAGCACTGAGCACCCAGCACCCTGAGCACTGTGCACCCAGCACCCTGAGTACTGAGCACTGAGCACTGAGCACCCAGCACCCCGAGCACTGAGCACCCAGCACCCTGAGTACTAAGCACCCAGCACACTGAGTACTGAGCACCCAGCACCCTGAGTACTGAGCACCCAGCACCCTGAGCACCGACCACCCCGAGCACTGAGCACCCAGCACCCTGAGTACTGAGCACCCACCACCCCGAGCACTGAGCACCCAGCACCCTGAGTACTGAGTACCGAGCACCCTGAGTACTGAGCACCCAGCACCCTGAGTACTGAGCACCCAGCGTACTGAGCACCGAGCCCCCAGCACCCTGAGTACTGAGCACCCAGCACTCTGAGCACTGAGCACCCAGGACCCTGAGTACTGAGCACTGAGCACCCCGAGTACTGAGCACCAGGCACCGCGAGCACTAAGCACCCAGCACGCCGAGCACCGAGCACCCAGCACCCTGAGCACCGAGCACCCAGCACCTTGAGCACTGAGCACCGAGCACCCCGAGCACTGAGCACCCAGCACCCTGAGTACTGAGCACCGAGCACCCCGAGCACTGAGCACCCAGTACCCTGAGCACTGAGCACCCAGCACCCTGAGCACTGAGCACCCAGCACCCTGAGTACTGAGCACCCAGCACACTGAGCACTGAACACACAGCACCCTGAGTACTGAGCACCTCGAGCACTGAGCACCCAGCACCCTGAGTACTGAGCACCGAGCACCCCGAGCACTGAGCACCCAGCACCCCGAGCACTGAGCACCCAGCACCCTGAGCACTGAGTACCCAGCACCCTGAGCACTGAGCACCCAGCACCCTGAGCACTGAGCACCCAGCACCCTGAGCACTGTGCACCCAGCACCCTGAGTACTGAGCACCCAGCACCCTGAGCACTGAGTACCCAGCACCCTGAGCACTGAGCACCCAGCACCCCGAGCACTGAGCACTCAGCACCCTGAGTACTAAGCACCCAGCACCCTGAGTACTGAGCACCAAGCACCCTGAGTACTGAGCACTGAGCACCCAGCACCCCGAGCACTGAGCACCCAGCACCCTGAGTACTGAGCACTGAGCACTGAGCACCCAGCACCCCGAGCACTGAGCACCCAGCACCCTGAGTACTGAGCACCCAGCACCCCGAGCACTGAGCACCCAACACCCTGAGTACTGAGCACCGAGCACCCTGAGTACTGAGCACCCAGCACCCTGAGTACTGAGCACCCAGCGTACTGAGCACCGAGCACCCAGCACCCTGAGTACTGAGCACCCAGCACCCTGAGCACAGAGCACCCAGCACCCTGAGTACTGAGCACCCAGCACCCTGAGTTCTGAGCACCCAGCACCCTGAGCACTGAGCACCCAGCACCCTGAGCACTGAGCACCCAGCACCGTGAGCACTGAGCACCCAGCACCCCGAGCACTGAGCACCCAGCACTCTGAGCACTGAGCACCCAGCACCCTGAGCACTGAGCACCCAGCACCCTGAGCACTGAGCACCCAGCATCCTGAGTACTGAGCACCCAAAGTATTGAGCACCGAGCACCCTGAGCACTGAGCACCCAGCACCCTGAGTACTGTGCACCCAGCACCCTGAGCAATGAGCACCCTGAGTACTGAGTACCCAGCACACTGAGCACTGAGCACCCAGCACCCTGAGTACTGAGCACCCAGCACCCTGAGTTCTGAGCACCCAGCACCCCGAGCACTGAGCACCCAGCACCCTGAGCACTGAGCAACCAGCACCCCGAGCACTGAGCACCCAGGACCCTGAGTACTGAGCACCCAGCACCCTGAGTACTGAGCACTCAGCACCCTGAATACTGAGCACCGAGCACCCCGAGCACTGAGCACCCAGCACCCTGAGCACCCAGCACCCTGAGGACTGAGCACTCAGCACCCTGAGTACTGAGCACCCAGCACCCTGAGTACTGAGCACCCAGCATCCGGAGTACTGAGCACCGTTCACCCTGAGCACTGAGCACCCAGCACGCCGAGCACTAAGCACCCAGCACCCTGAGTACTGAGCACCCTGAGTACTGAGCACCGAGCACCCCGAGCACTGAGCACCCAGCACCGTGAGCACTGAGCACCCAGCACCCCGAGCACTGAGCACCCAGCACCCTGAGTACTGAGCACCCAGCACCCTGAGTACTGAACACCCAGCACCCTGAGCACTGAGTACCCAGCACCCTGAGCACTGAGCACACAGCACCCTGAGCACTGAGCACCCAGCACCCTGAGTACTGAGCACTGAGCACCCAGGACCCCGAGCACTGAGCACCCAGCACCCTGAGTACTGAGCACTGAGCACCCAGCACACCGAGCACTGAGCACCCAGCACCCTGAGCACTGAGCACCCAGCACCCTGAGTACTGAGCACCCAGCACCCCGAGTACTGAGCACCCAGCACCCTGAGCACTGAGCACCCAGCACCCTGAGTACTGAGCACCAAGCACTCTGAGTACTGAACACCCAGCACCCTGAGCACTGAGCACCCTGAGCACTGAGTACTGATCACCGAGCACCCCGAGAACTGAGCACCCAGCACCCTGAGTACTGAGCACCCAGCACCCCGAGCACTGAGCACCCAGCACCCTGAGCACTGAGCACCCAGCACCCTGAGTACTGAGCACTGAGCACCCAGCACCCCGAGCACTGAGCACCCAGCACCTTGAGTACTGATCACTGAGCACCCATCACCCCGAGCACTGAGCACCCAGCCCCCTGAGTACTAAGCACCGAGCACACTGAGTACTGAGCACCCAGCACCCTGAGCACTGAACACACAGCACCCTGAGTACTGAGCACCTCGAGCACTGAGCACCCAGCACCCTGAGTACTGAGCACCGAGCACCCCGAGCACTGAGCACCCAGCACCCCGAGCACTGAGCACCCAGCACCTTGAGTACTGATCACTGAGCACCCATCACCCCGAGCACTGAGCACCCAGCCCCCTGAGTACTAAGCACCGAGCACACTGAGTACTGAGCACCCAGCACCCTGAGCACTGAACACACAGCACCCTGAGTACTGAGCACCTCGAGCACTGAGCACCCAGCACCCTGAGTACTGAGCACCGAGCACCCCGAGCACTGAGCACCCAGCACCCCGAGCACTGAGCACCCAGCACCCCGAGCACTGAGTACCCAGCACCCTGAGCACTGAGCACCCAGCACCCTGAGCACTGAGCACCCAGCACCCTGAGCACTGTGCACCCAGCACCCTGAGTACTGAGCACTGAGCACTGAGCACCCAGCACCCCGAGCACTGAGCACCCAGCACCCTGAGTACTAAGCACCCAGCACACTGAGTACTGAGCACCCAGCACCCTGAGTACTGAGCACCCAGCACCCTGAGCACCGACCACCCCGAGCACTGAGCACCCAGCACCCTGAGTACTGAGCACCCACCACCCCGAGCACTGAGCACCCAGCACCCTGAGTACTGAGTACCGAGCACCCTGAGTACTGAGCACCCAGCACCCTGAGTACTGAGCACCCAGCGTACTGAGCACCGAGCCCCCAGCACCCTGAGTACTGAGCACCCAGCACTCTGAGCACTGAGCACCCAGGACCCTGAGTACTGAGCACTGAGCACCCCGAGTACTGAGCACCAGGCACCGCGAGCACTAAGCACCCAGCACGCCGAGCACCGAGCACCCAGCACCCTGAGCACCGAGCACCCAGCACCTTGAGCACTGAGCACCGAGCACCCCGAGCACTGAGCACCCAGCACCCTGAGTACTGAGCACCGAGCACCCCGAGCACTGAGCACCCAGTACCCTGAGCACTGAGCACCCAGCACCCTGAGCACTGAGCACCCAGCACCCTGAGTACTGAGCACCCAGCACCCTGAGTACTGAGCACACAGCACCCTGAGCACTGAGCACCCAGCACCCTGAGTACTGAGCACCCAGCACCCTGAGCACTGAGCACCCAGCACCCTGAGTACTGAGCACCCAGCACCCTGAGTACTGAGCACACAGCACCCTGAGCACTGAGCACCGAGCACCCCGAGTACTGAGCACCCAGCACCCTGAGCACTGAGCACCCAGCACCCTGAGTACTGAGCACCAAGCACCCTGAGTACTGAACACCCAGAACCCTGAGCACTGAGCACCCTGAGCACTGAGTACTGATCACCGAGCACCCCGAGAACTGAGCACCCAGCACCCTGAGTACTGAGCACCCAGCACCCCGAGCACTGAGCACCCAGCACCCTGAGCACTGAGCACCCAGCACCCTGAGTACTTAGCACTGAGCACCCTGAGTACTGAGCACCCAGCACCCTGAGTACTGAGCACCCAGCACCCTGAGCACTGAGCACCCAGCACCCTGAGTACTGAGCACCCAGCACCCTGAGTTCTGAGCACACAGCACCCCGAGCACTGAGCACCCAGCACCCTGAGCACTGAGCACCCAGCACCCCGAGCACTGAGCACCCAGGACCCTGAGTACTGAGCACCCAGCACCCTGAGTACTGAGCACTCAGCACCCTGAATACTGAGCACCGAGCACCCCGAGCACTGAGCACCCAGCACCCTGAGCACCCAGCACCCTGAGGACTGAGCAACCAGCACCCTGAGTACTGAGCACCCAGCACCCTGAGTACTGAGCACCCAGCATCCGGAGTACTGAGCACCGTTCACCCTGAGCACTGAGCACCCAGCACCCCGAGCACTAATCACCCAGCACCCTGAGTACTGAGCACCCTGAGTACTGAGCACCGAGCACCCCGAGCACTGAGCACCCAGCACCGTGAGCACTGAGCACCCAGCACCCCGAGCACTGAGCACCCAGCACTCTGAGCACTGAGCACCCAGCACCCTGAGCACTGAGCACCCAGCACCCTGAGCACTGAGCACCCAGCACCCTGAGTACTGAGCACCCAAAGTATTGAGCACCGAGCACCCTGAGCACTGAGCACCCAGCACCCTGAGTAATGAGCACCCAGCACCCTGAGCAATGAGCACCCTGAGTACTGAGCACCCAGCACACTGAGCACTGAGCACCCAGCACCCTGAGTACTGAGCACCCAGCACCCTGAGTTCTGAGCACCCAGCACCCCGAGCACTGAGCACCCAGCACCCTGAGCACTGAGCACCCAGCACCCCGAGCACTGAGCACCCAGGACCCTGAGTACTGAGCACCCAGCACCCTGAGTACTGAGCACTCAGCACCCTGAATACTGAGCACCGAGCACCCCGAGCACTGAGCACCCAGCACCCTGAGCACCCAGCACCCTGAGGACTGAGCACCCAGCACCCTGAGTACTGAGCACCCAGCACCCTGAGTACTGAGCACCCAGCATCCGGAGTACTGAGCACCGTTCACCCTGAGCACTGAGCACCCAGCACCCCGAGCACTAAGCACCCAGCACCCTGAGGACTGAGCACCCTGAGTACTGAGCACCGAGCACCCCGAGCACTGAGCACCCAGCACCGTGAGCACTGAGCACCCAGCACCCCGAGCACTGAGCACCCAGCACCCTGAGTACTGAGCACCCAGCACCCTGAGTACTGAACACCCAGCACCCTGAGCACTGAGTACCCAGCACCCTGAGCACTGAGCACACAGCACCCTGAGCACTGAGCACCCAGCACCCTGAGTACTGAGCACTGAGCACCCAGGACCCCGAGCACTGAGCACCCAGCACCCTGAGTACTGAGCACTGAGCACCCAGCACACCGAGCACTGAGCACCCAGCACCCTGAGCACTGAGCACCCAGCACCCTGAGTACTGAGCACCCAGCACCCCGAGTACTGAGCACCCAGCACCCTGAGCACTGAGCACCCAGCACCCTGAGTACTGAGCACCAAGCACCCTGAGTACTGAACACCCAGCACCCTGAGCACTGAGCACCCTGAGCACTGAGTACTGATCACCGAGCACCCCGAGAACTGAGCACCCAGCACCCTGAGTACTGAGCACCCAGCACCCCGAGCACTGAGCACCCAGCACCCTGAGCACTGAGCACCCAGCACCCTGAGTACTGAGCACTGAGCACACAGCACCCCGAGCACTGAGCACCCAGCACCTTGAGTACTGATCACTGAGCACCCATCACCCCGAGCACTGAGCACCCAGCCCCCTGAGTACTAAGCACCGAGCACACTGAGTACTGAGCACCCAGCACCCTGAGCACTGAACACACAGCACCCTGAGTACTGAGCACCTCGAGCACTGAGCACCCAGCACCCTGAGTACTGAGCACCGAGCACCCCGAGCACTGAGCACCCAGCACCCCGAGCACTGAGCACCCAGCACCCCGAGCACTGAGCACGCAGCACCCTGAGTACTGAGCACCAAGCACCCTGAGTACTGAGCACCCAGCACCCTGAGCACTGAGTACCCAGCACCCTGAGCACTGAGCACCCAGCACCCTGAGCACTGAGCACCCAGCACCCTGAGCACTGTGCACCCAGCACCCTGAGTACTGAGCACTGAGCACTGAGCACCCAGCACCCCGAGCACTGAGCACCCAGCACCCTGAGTACTAAGCACCCAGCACCCTGAGTACTGAGCACCCAGCACCCTGAGTACTGAGCACCCAGCGTACTGAGCACCGACCACCCCGAGCACTGAGCACCCAGCACCCTGAGTACTGAGCACCCAGCACCCCGAGCACTGAGCACCCAGCACCCTGAGTATTGAGTACCGAGCACCCTGAGTACTGAGCACCCAGCACCCTGAGTACTGAGCACCCAGCGTACTGAGCACCGAGCCCCCAGCACCCTGAGTACTGAGCACCCAGCACTCTGAGCACTGAGCACCCAGGACCCTGAGTACTGAGCACTGAGCACCCCGAGTACTGAGCACCAGGCACCGCGAGCATTAAGCACCCAGCACGCCGAGCACCGAGCACCCAGCACCCTGAGCACTGAGCACCCAGCACCCTGAGCACTGAGCCCCCAGCACCCTGAGCACTGAGCACCCAGCACCCTGAGTACTGAGCACCCAACGTATTGAGCACCGAGCACCCTGAGCACTGAGTACCCAGCACCCTGAGTACTGAGCACCCAGCAAACTGAGCAATGAGCACCCTGAGTACTGAGCACCCAGCACCTTGAGCACTGAGCACCGAGCACCCCGAGCACTGAGCACCCAGCACCCTGAGTACTGAGCACCGAGCACCCCGAGCACTGAGCACCCAGCACCGTGAGCACTGAGCACCCAGCACCCCGAGCACTGAGCACCGAGAACCCTGAATACTGAGCACCCAGCACCCTGAATACTGAGCACCCAGCACCCTGAGCACTGAGTACCCAGCACCCTGAGCACTGAGCTCCCAGCACCCTGAGTACTGAGCACCCAGCACACCGAGCACTGAGCACCCAGCACCCTGAGTACTGAGCACCGAGCACCCTGAGTACTGAGCACCCAGCACCCTGAGTACTGAGCACTAAGCGTACTGAGCACCGAGCACCCAGCACCCTGAGTACTGAGCACCCAGCACCCTGAGCACTGAGCACCCAGCACCCTGAGTACTGAGCACTGAGCACCCCGAGTACTGAGCACCGTGCACCGCGAGAACTAAGCATCCAGCACCCCGAGAACCGAGCACCCAGCACCCTGAGCACTGAGCACCCAGTACCCTGAGCACTGAGCACCCAGCACCCTGAGCACTGAGCACCCAGCACCCTGAGTACTGAGCACCCAGCACCCTGAGTACTGAGCACACAGCACCCTGAGCACTGAGCACCCAGCACCCTGAGTACTGAGCACCCAGCACCCTGAGCACTGAGCACCCAGCACCCTGAGTACTGAGCACCCAGCACCCTGAGTACTGAGCACACAGCACCCTGAGCACTGAGCACCGAGCACCCCGAGTACTGAGCACCCATCACCCTGAGCACTGAGCACCCAGCACCCTGAGTACTGAGCACCAAGCACCCTGAGTACTGAACACCCAGCACCCTGAGCACTGAGCACCCTGAGCACTGAGTACTGATCACCGAGCTCCCCGAGAACTGAGCACCCAGCACCCTGAGTACTGAGCACCCAGCACCCCGAGCACTGAGCACCCAGCACCCCGAGCACTGAGCACCCAGCACCCTGAGTACTGAGCACCCTGAGTACTGAGCACTGAGCACCGAGCACCCTGAGTACTGAGCACCCTGAGGACTGAGCACCCAGCACCCTGAGCACTGAGCACCCAGCACCCTGAGTACTGAGCACAGATCACCCTGATCACTGAGCACCCAGCACCCCGAGCACTGAGCACCCAGCACCCTGAGTACTGAGCACCCAGCACCCTGAGCACTGAGCACCAAGCACCCTGAGTACTGAACACCCAGCACCCTGAGCACTGAGCACTGAGCACCCAGCACCCTGAGCACTGAGCACTGAGCACCCAGCACCCCGAGCACTGAGCACCCAGCACCCTGAGCACCCAGCACCCTGAGCACTGAGCACCCTGAGCACTGAGCACCCTGAGCACTGAGCACTGAGCATCCAGCACCCTGAGTACTGAGCACCCAACACTCTGAGCACTGAGCACCCAGCACGCTGAGTACTGAGCACCGATCACCCTGAGCACTGAGCACCTAGGACCCCGAGCACTGAGCACCCAGCACCCTGAGTACAGAGCACCCAGCACCCCGTGTACTGAGCACCCAGCACCCTGAGCACTGAGCACCCAGCACCCTGAGTACTGAGCACCGATCACCATGAGCACTGAGCACCCAGCACCCTGAGTACTGAGCACCCAGCAGCCTGAGCACTGAGCACCCAGCACCCTGAGCACTGAGCACCCAGCACCCTGAGTACTGAGCACCCAGCACCCTGAGTACTGAGTACCCAGCACCCTGAGCACTGAGCACCCAGCACCCTGAGTACTGAGCACCGAGCACCCTGAGTACTGAGCACCCAGCACCCTTAGTACTGAGCACCCAGCACCCTGAGCACTGAGCACCCAGCACCCTGAGTACTGAGCACCCAGCACCACCCTCAGCACTGAGCACCCAGCACCCCGAGCACTGAGCACCCAGCACCCTGAGCACTGAGCACCCAGCACCCTGAGTACTGAGCACCCAGCACCCCGAGTACTGAGCACCGAGCACCTCGAGCACTGAGCACCCAGCACCCTGAGTACTGAGCACCCAGCACCCTGAGTACTGAGCACTGAGCACCCCGAGTACTGAGCACCCAGCACCACGAGCACTGAGCAGCCACCAACCTGAGTACTGAGAACAGATCACCCTGAGTACTGAGCACCCAGCACCCTGAGTACTGAGCCCCCAGCACCCTGAGTACTGAGCACCCAGCACCCCGAGCACTGAGCACCCAGCACCCCGAGAATGAGCACCCAGCACCCTGAGTACTGAGAACCGACCACCCTGAGTACTGAGCACCCAGCACCCTGAGTACTGAGCCCCTAGAACCCTGAGAATGAGCACGCAGCACCATGAATACTGAGCACCCAGCACCCTGAGTACTGAGCACTAAGCACCCAGAGCACTGAGAACCCAGCACCCCGAGCACGGAGCACCCAGGACCACGAGCACTGAGAACTGAGCACCCAGCACCCTGAGTACTGAGCACCGAGCTCCCCGAGCACTGAGCACCTTGAGTACTGAGCACTCAGCACCCCGATCACTGAGCACCCAGCACCCTGAGCACTGAGCACCCAGCACCCTGAGCTCTGAGCACCCAGCACCCTGAGTACTGAGCACCCAGCACCCCGAGCACTGAGCACCCAGCACCCTGAGCACTGAGCACCCAGCACCCTGAGCACGGAGCACCCCGAGGACTGAGCACCCAGCACCCTGAGCACTGAGCACATAGCACCCTGAGCACTGAGCAGCCAGCACCCCGAGCACGGAGCACCCAGCACCCTGAGTACTGAGCACCCAGCACCCCGAGCACTGAGCACCCAGCACCCTGTGTACTGAGCACTGAGCACCCTGAGTACTAAGCACCCAGCACCCTGAGTACTGAGCACCCGGGACCCTGAGCACTGAGCACCGAGCACCCCGAGCACTGAGCACCCAGCACCCTGAGCACTCAGCACCCAGCACCCCGAGCACTGAGCACCCAGGACCCTGAGCCCTGAGCACCCAGCACCCTGAGCACGGAGCACCCCGAGGACTGAGCACCCAGCACCCTGAGCACTGAGCACCCAGCACCTTGAGTACTGAGCACCGAGCACCCCGAGCACTAAGCACCCAGCACCCAGAGTACTGAGCACCCAGCACCCTGACCACTGAGCACAGAGCACCCTGAGCAGTGAGCAGCCAGCACCCCGAGCACGGAGCACCCAGCACGCTGAGTACTGAGCACCCAACACCCAGAGTACTGAGCACCCAGCACCCTGAGCACTGAGCACCCAGCACCCCGAGTACTGAGCACCCAGCACCCTGAGTACTGAGCACCCAGCACCCTGAGCACTGAGCACCCAGAGGACTGAGCACCCAGCACCCTGAGCACTGAGCACCGATCACCCTGAGCACTGAGCACCCAGCACCCCGAGCACTGAGCACCCAGCACCCTGAGCACTGAGCACCCAGCACCCCGAGTACTGAGCACCCAGCACCCTGAGTACTGAGCACCCAGCACCCCGAGCACTGAGCACCCAGCACCCTGAGTATTGAGTACCGAGCACCCTGAGTACTGAGCACCCAGCACCCTGAGTACTGAGCACCCAGCGTACTGAGCACCGAGCCCCCAGCACCCTGAGTACTGAGCACCCAGCACTCTGAGCACTGAGCACCCAGGACCCTGAGTACTGAGCACTGAGCACCCCGAGTACTGAGCACCAGGCACCGCGAGCACTAAGCACCCAGCACGCCGAGCACCGAGCACCCAGCACCCTGAGCACTGAGCACCCAGCACCCTGAGCACTGAGCCCCCAGCACCCTGAGCACTGAGCACCCAGCACCCTGAGTACTGAGCACCCAACGTATTGAGCACCGAGCACCCTGAGCACTGAGTACCCAGCACCCTGAGTACTGAGCACCCAGCACACTGAGCAATGAGCACCCTGAGTACTGAGCACCCAGCACCTTGAGCACTGAGCACCGAGCACCCCGAGCACTGAGCACCCAGCACCCTGAGTACTGAGCACCGAGCACCCCGAGCACTGAGCACCCAGCACCGTGAGCACTGAGCACCCAGCACCCCGAGCACTGAGCACCGAGCACCCTGAATACTGAGCACCCAGCACCCTGAATACTGAGCACCCAGCACCCTGAGCACTGAGTACCCAGCACCCTGAGCACTGAGCTCCCAGCACCCTGAGTACTGAGCACCCAGCACCCCGAGCACTGAGCACCCAGCACCCTGAGTACTGAGCACCGAGCACCCTGAGTACTGAGCACCCAGCACCCTGAGTACTGAGCACCAAGCGTACTGAGCACCGAGCACCCAGCACCCTGAGTACTGAGCACCCAGCACCCTGAGCACTGAGCACCCAGCACCCTGAGTACTGAGCACTGAGCACCCCGAGTACTGAGCACCGGGCACCGCGAGAACTAAGCACCCAGCACCCCGAGAACCGAGCACCCAGCACCCTGAGCACTGAGCACCCAGTACCCTGAGCACTGAGCACCCAGCACCCTGAGCACTGAGCACCCAGCACCCTGAGTACTGAGCACCCAGCACCCTGAGTACTGAGCACACAGCACCCTGAGCACTGAGCACCCAGCACCCTGAGTACTGAGCACCCAGCACCCTGAGCACTGAGCACCCAGCACCCTGAGTACTGAGCACCCAGCACCCTGAGTACTGAGCACACAGCACCCTGAGCACTGAGCACCGAGCACCCCGAGTACTGAGCACCCAGCACCCTGAGCACTGAGCACCCAGCACCCTGAGTACTGAGCACCAAGCACCCTGAGTACAGAACACCCAGCACCCTGAGCACTGAGCACCCTGAGCACTGAGTACTGATCACCGAGCACCCCGAGAACTGAGCACCCAGCACCCTGAGTACTGAGCACCCAGCACCCCGAGCACTGAGCACCCAGCACCCCGAGCACTGAGCACCCAGCACCCTGAGTACTGAGCACCCTGAGTACTGAGCACTGAGCACCGAGCACCCTGAGTACTGAGCACCCTGAGGACTGAGCACCCAGCACCCTGAGCACTGAGCACCCAGCACCCTGAGTACTGAGCACAGATCACCCTGATCACTGAGCACCCAGCACCCCGAGCACTGAGCACCCAGCACCCTGAGTACTGAGCACCCAGCACCCTGAGCACTGAGCACCAAGCACCCTGAGTACTGAACACCCAGCACCCTGAGCACTGAGCACTGAGCACCCAGCACCCTGAGCACTGAGCACTGAGCACCCAGCACCCCGAGCACTGAGCACCCAGCACCCTGAGCACCCAGCACCCTGAGCCCTGAGCACCCTGAGCACTGAGCACCCTGAGCACTGAGCACTGAGCATCCAGCACCCTGAGTACTGAGCACCCAACACTCTGAGCACTGAGCACCCAGCACGCTGAGTACTGAGCACCGATCACACTGAGCACTGAGCACCTAGGACCCCGAGCACTGAGCACCCAGCACCCTGAGTACAGAGCACCCAGCACCCCGTGTACTGAGCACCCAGCACCCCGAGCACTGAGCACCCAGCACCCTGAGTACTGAGCACCGATCACCATGAGCACTGAGCACCCAGCACCCTGAGTACTGAGCACCCAGCAGCCTGAGCACTGAGCACAAAGCACCCTGAGCACTGAGCACCCAGCACCCTGAGTACTGAGCACCCAGCACCCTGAGTACTGAGTACCCAGCACCCTGAGCACTGAGCACCCAGCACCCTGAGTACTGAGCACCGAGCACCCTGAGTACTGAGCACCCAGCACCCTTAGTACTGAGCACCCAGCACCCTGAGCACTGAGCACCCAGCACCCTGAGTACTGAGCACCCAGCACCACCCTCAGCACTGAGCACCCAGCACCCCGAGCACTGAGCACCCAGCACCCTGAGCACTGAGCACCCAGCACCCTGAGTACTGAGCACCCAGCACCCCGAGTACTGAGCACCGAGCACCTCGAGCACTGAGCACCCAGCACCCTGAGTACTGAGCACCCAGCACCCTGAGTACTGAGCACTGAGCACCCCGAGTACTGAGCACCCAGCACCACGAGCACTGAGCAGCCACCAACCTGAGTACTGAGAACAGATCACCCTGAGTACTGAGCACCCAGCAAACTGAGTACTGAGCCCCCAGCACCCTGAGTACTGAGCACCCAGCACCCCGAGCACTGAGCACCCAGCACCCCGAGAATGAGCACCCAGCACCCTGAGTACTGAGAACCGAGCACCCTGAGTACTGAGCACCCAGCACCCTGAGTACTGAGCCCCTAGAACCCTGAGAATGAGCACGCAGCACCATGAATACTGAGCACCCAGCACCCTGAGTACTGAGCACTAAGCACCCAGAGCACTGAGAACCCAGCACCCCGAGCACGGAGCACCCAGGACCCCGAGCACTGAGAACTGAGCACCCAGCACCCTGAGTACTGAGCACCGAGCTCCCCGAGCACTGAGCACCTTGAGTACTGAGCACCCAGCACCCCGATCACTGAGCACCCAGCACCCTGAGCACTGAGCACCCAGCACCCTGAGCTCTGAGCACCCAGCACCCTGAGTACTGAGCACCCAGCATGCTGAGTACTGAGCACCCAGCACCCCGAGCACTGAGCAACCAGCACCCTGAGTACTGAGCACTGAGCACCCAGCACCCCGAGCACTGAGCACCCAGCACCCTGAGCACTGAGCACCCAGCACCATGAGCACGGAGCACCCCGAGGACTGAGCACCCAGCACACTGAGCACTGAGCACCCAGCACCTTGAGTACTGAGCACCGAGCACCCCGAGCACTAAGCACCCAGCACCCTGAGTACTGAGCACCCAGCACCCTGAGCACTGAGCACATAGCACCCTGAGCACTGAGCAGCCAGCACCCCGAGCACGGAGCACCCAGCACCCTGAGTACTGAGCACCCAGCACCCCGAGCACTGAGCACCCAGCACCCTGTGTACTGAGCACTGAGCACCCTGAGTACTAAGCACCCATCACCCTGAGTACTGAGCACCCGGGACCCTGAGCACTGAGCACCGAGCACCCCGAGCACTGAGCACCCAGCACCCTGAGCACTCAGCACCCAGCACCCCGAGCACTGAGCACCCAGGACCCTGAGCACTGAGCACCCAGCACCCTGAGCACGGAGCACCCCGAGGACTGAGCACCCAGCACCCTGAGCACTGAGCACCCAGCACCTTGAGTACTGAGCACCGAGCACCCCGAGCACTAAGCACCCAGCACCCAGAGTACTGAGCACCCAGCACCCTGACCACTGAGCACAGAGCACCCTGAGCAGTGAGCAGCCAGCACCCCGAGCACGGAGCACCCAGCACGCTGAGTACTGAGCACCCAACACCCAGAGTACTGAGCACCCAGCACCCTGAGCACTGAGCACCCAGCACCCCGAGTACTGAGCACCCAGCACCCTGAGTACTGAGCACCCAGCACCCTGAGCACTGAGCACCCAGAGGACTGAGCACCCAGCACCCTGAGCACTGAGCACCGATCACCCTGAGCACTGAGCACCCAGCACCCCGAGCACTGAGCACCCAGCACCCTGAGCACTGAGCACCCAGCACCCCGAGTACTGAGCACCCAGCACCCTGAGTACTGAGCACCCAGCACCCTGAGCACTGAGCACCCGGAGGACTGAGCACCCAGCACCCTGAGCACTGAGCACCGATCACCCTGAGCACTGAGCACCCAGCACCCCGAGTACTGAGCACCCAGCAGCCTGAGTACTGAGCACGCAGCACCCTGAGCACTGAGCACCCGGAGGACTGAGCACCCAGCACCCTGAGTACTGAGCACCCAGCACCCCGAGTACTGAGCACCCAGCACCCTGAGTACTGAGCACCCAGCACCCCGAGCACTGAGCACCCAGCACCCTGAGTACTGAGCACCCTGAGTACTGAGCACTGAGCACCGAGCACCCTGAGTACTGAGCACGCTGAGGACTGAGCACCCAGCACCCTGAGCACTGAGCACCCAGCACCCTGAGTACTGAGCACAGATCACCCTGATCACTGAGCACCCAGCACCCCGAGCACTGAGCACCCAGCACCCTGAGTACTGAGCACCCAGCACCCTGAGCACTGAGCACCAAGCACCCTGAGTACTGAACACCCAGCACCCTGAGCACTGAGCACTGAGCACCCAGCACCCTGAGCACTGAGCACTGAGCACCCAGCACCCCGAGCACTGAGCACCCAGCACCGTGAGCACCCAGCACCCTGAGGACTGAGCACCCTGAGCACTGAGCACCCTGAGCACTGAGCACTGAGCACCCAGCACCCTGAGTACTGAGCACCCAACACTCTGAGCACTGAGCACCCAGCACGCTGAGTACTGAGCACCGATCACCCTGAGCACTGAGCACCCAGCACCCTGAGTACAGAGCACCCAGCACCCCGTGTACTGAGCACCCAGCACCCCGAGCACTGAGCACCCAGCACCCTGAGTACTGAGCACTGATCACCATGAGCACTGAGCACCCAGGACCCTGAGTACTGAGCACCCAGCAGCCTGAGCACTGAGCACCCAGCACCCTGAGCACTGAGCACCCAGCACCCTGAGTACTGAGCACCCAGCACCCTGAGTACTGAGTACCCAGCACCCTGAGCACTGAGCACCCAGCACCCTGAGTACTGAGCACCGAGCACCCTGAGTACTGAGCACCCAGCACCCTTAGTACTGAGCACCCAGCACCCTGAGCACTGAGCACCCAGCACCCTGAGTACTGAGCACCCAGCACCACCCTCAGCACTGAGCACCCAGCACCCCGAGCACTGAGCAACCAGCACCCTGAGCACTGAGCACCCAGCACCCTGAGTACTGAGCACCCAGCACCCCGAGTACTGAGCACCGAGCACCTCGAGCACTGAGCACCCAGCACCCTGAGTACTGAGCACCCAGCACCCTGAGTACTGAGCACTGAGCACCCCGAGTACTGAGCACCCAGCACCCCGAGCACTGAGCACCCAGCAACCTGAGTACTGAGAACAGATCACCCTGAGTACTGAGCACCCAGCACCCTGAGTACTGAGCCCCCAGCACCCTGAGTACTGAGCACCCAGCACCCCGAGCACTGAGCAGCCAGCACCCCGAGAATGAGCACCCAGCACCCTGAGTACTGAGAACCGAGCACCCTGAGTACTGAGCACCCAGCACCCTGAGTACTGAGCCCCTAGAACCCTGAGAATGAGCACGCAGCACCATGAGTACTGAGCACCCAGCACCCTGAGTACTGAGCACTAAGCACCCAGAGCACTGAGAACCCAGCACCCCGAGCACGGAGCACCCAGGACCGCGAGCACTGAATACTGAGCACCCAGCACCCTGAGTACTGAGCACCCAGCACCCTGAGTACTGAGTACCCACCACCCTGAGCACTGAGCACCCAGCACCCTGAGTACTGAGCACCGCGCACCCTGAGTACTGAGCACCCAGCAACCTTAGTACTGAGCACCCAGCACCCTGAGCACTGAGCACCCAGCACCCTGAGTACTGAGCACCCAGCACCACCCTCAGCACTGAGCACCCAGCACCCCGAGCACTGAGCACCCAGCACCCTGAGCACTGAGCACCCAGCACCCCGAGTACTGAGCACCCAGCACCCCGAGTACTGAGCACCGAGCACCCCGAGCACTGAGCACCCAGCACCCTGAGTACTGAGCACCCAGCACCCTGAGTACTGAGCACTGAGCACCCCGAGTACTGAGCACCCAGAACCCCGAGCACTGAGCACCCAGCACCCTGAGTACTGAGAACCGAGCACCCTGAGTACTGAGCACCCAGCACCCTGAGTACTGAGCCCCTAGCACCCTGAGAATGAGCACCCAGCACCATGAGTACTGAGCACCCAGCACCCTGAGTACTGAGCACTAAGCACCCAGAGCACTGAGCACCCAGCACCCTGAGCACGGAGCACCCAGGACCCCGAGCACTGAGAACTGAGCACCCAGCACCCTGAGTAATGAGCACCGAGCTCCCTGAGCACTGAGCACCCTGAGTACTAAGCACCCAGCACCCCAATCACTGAGCAACCAGCACCCTGAGCAGTGTGACACCAGCACCCTGAGCACTGAGCACCCAGCACCCTGAGTATTGAGCACCCAGCACGCTGAGTACTGAGCACCCAGCACCCCGAGCACTGAGCACCCAGCACCCTGAGTACTGAGCACTGAGCACCCAGCACCCCGAGCACTGAGCACCCAGCACCCTGTGTACTGATCACTGAGCACCCTGAGTACTAAGCACCCAGCACCATGAGTACTGAGCACCCAGGACCCTGAGCACTGAGCACCGAGCACCCCGAGCACTGAGCACCCAGCACCCTGAGCACTCAGCACCCAGCACCCCGAGCACTGAGCACCCAGCACCCTGAGCACTGAGCACCCAGCACCCTGAGCACCCCGAGGACTGAGCACCCAGCACCCTGAGCACTGAGCACCCAGCACCTTGAGTACTGAGCACCGAGCACCCCGAGCACTAAGCACCCAGCACCCTGAGTACAGAGCACCCAGCACCCTGAGCACTGAGCACCCAGCACCCTGAGCACTGAGCACCCAGCACCCCGAGCACGGAGCACCCAGCACCCTGAGTACTGAGCACCCAACACCCAGAGTACTGAGCACCCAGCATCCTGAGCACTGAGCACCCAGCACCCTGAGTACTGAGCACCCAGCACACTGAGTACTGAGCACCCAGCACCCTGAGCACTGAGCACCCGGGGGACTGAGCACCCAGCACCCTGAGCACTGAGCACCCAGCACCCTGAGTACTGAGCACCCAGCACACTGAGTACTGAGCACCCAGCACCCTGAGCACTGAGCACCCGGGGGACTGAGCACCCAACACCCAGAGTACTGAGCACCCAGCACCCTGAGTACTGAGCACCCAGCACCCTGAGTACTGAGTACCCACCACCCTGAGCACTGAGCACCCAGCACCCTGAGTACTGAGCACCGCGCACCCTGAGTACTGAGCACCCAGCAACCTTAGTACTGAGCACCCAGCACCCTGAGCACTGAGCACCCAGCACCCTGAGTACTGAGCACCCAGCACCACCCTCAGCACTGAGCACCCAGCACCCCGAGCACTGAGCACCCAGCACCCTGAGCACTGAGCACCCAGCACCCCGAGTACTGAGCAGCCAGCACCCCGAGTACTGAGCACCGAGCACCCCGAGCACTGAGCACCCAGCACCCTGAGTACTGAGCACCCAGCACCCTGAGTACTGAGCACTGAGCACCCCGAGTACTGAGCACCCAGAACCCCGAGCACTGAGCACCCAGCACCCTGAGTACTGAGAACCGAGCACCCTGAGTACTGAGCACCCAGCACCCTGAGTACTGAGCCCCTAGCACCCTGAGAATGAGCACCCAGCACCATGAGTACTGAGCACCCAGCACCCTGAGTACTGAGCACTAAGCACCCAGAGCACTGAGCACCCAGCACCCTGAGCACGGAGCACCCAGGACCCCGAGCACTGAGAACTGAGCACCCAGCACCCTGAGTAATGAGCACCGAGCTCCCTGAGCACTGAGCACCCTGAGTACTAAGCACCCAGCACCCCAATCACTGAGCAACCAGCACCCTGAGCAGTGTGACACCAGCACCCTGAGCACTGAGCACCCAGCACCCTGAGTATTGAGCACCCAGCACGCTGAGTACTGAGCACCCAGCACCCCGAGCACTGAGCACCCAGCACCCTGAGTACTGAGCACTGAGCACCCAGCACCCCGAGCACTGAGCACCCAGCACCCTGTGTACTGATCACTGAGCACCCTGAGTACTAAGCACCCAGCACCATGAGTACTGAGCACCCAGGACCCTGAGCACTGAGCACCGAGCACCCCGAGCACTGAGCACCCAGCACCCTGAGCACTCAGCACCCAGCACCCCGAGCACTGAGCACCCAGCACCCTGAGCACTGAGCACCCAGCACCCTGAGCACCCCGAGGACTGAGCACCCAGCACCCTGAGCACTGAGCACCCAGCACCTTGAGTACTGAGCACCGAGCACCCCGAGCACTAAGCACCCAGCACCCTGAGTACAGAGCACCCAGCACCCTGAGCACTGAGCACCCAGCACCCTGAGCACTGAGCACCCAGCACCCCGAGCACGGAGCACCCAGCACCCTGAGTACTGAGCACCCAACACCCAGAGTACTGAGCACCCAGCATCCTGAGCACTGAGCACCCAGCACCCTGAGTACTGAGCACCCAGCACACTGAGTACTGAGCACCCAGCACCCTGAGCACTGAGCACCCGGGGGACTGAGCACCCAGCACCCTGAGCACTGAGCACCCAGCACCCTGAGTACTGAGCACCCAGCACACTGAGTACTGAGCACCCAGCACCCTGAGCACTGAGCACCCGGGGGACTGAGCACCCAACACCCAGAGTACTGAGCACCCAGCACCCAGAGTACTGAGCACCCAGCATCCTGAGTACTGAGCACCCAGCACCCCGAGCACTGAGCACTCAGCACCCTGAGTACTGAGCACCCTGAGTACTGAGCACTGAGCACCGAGCACCCTGGGTACTGAGCACCCTGAGGACTGAGCACCCAGCACCCTGAGCACTGAGCACCCAGCACCCTGAGTACTGAGCACTGATCACCCTGAGCACTGAGCACCAAGCACCCCAAGCACTGAGCACCCAGCACCCTGAGTACTGAGCACCCAGCACCCTGAGCACTGAGCACCGAGCACCCTGAGTACTGAACACTCAGCACCCTGAGCACTGAGCACTGAGCACAGAGCACCCTGAGCACTGAGCAATGAGCACCCAGCACCCCGAGCACTGAGCACCCAGCACCCTGAGCACCCAGCACCCTGAGCACTGAGCACCCTGAGCACTGAGCACTCTGAGCACTGAGCACTGAGCAACCAGCACCCTGAGTACTGAGCACCCAACACTCTGAGCACTGAGAACCCAGCACGCTGAGTACTGAGCACTGTGCACACAGCACCCTGTGTACTGAGCACCTAGCACCCCGAGCACTGAGCACCCAGCACCCCGAGCACTGCGCACTGAGCACACTGAGCACTGAGCACCCAGCACCCCGAGTACTGAGCACTGAGCACCCTGAGTACTGAGCAACCAGCACCCCTAGTACTGAGCACTGAGCACCCTGAGTACTGAGCACCCAGCACCCTGAGCACTGAGAACCCTGAGTACTGAGCACCGAGCACCCTGAGTACTGAGCACCCAGCACCCTGAGCACTGAGCAGGGAGCACCCCGAGGACTGAGCACCCAGCACCCTGAGCACTGAGCACCCAGCACCTTGAGTACTGAGCACCGAGCACCCCGAGCACTGAGCACCCAGCACCCTGAATACTGAGCACCCAGCACCCTGAGCACTGAGCACCCAGCACCCCGAGCACTGAGCACACAGCACCCCGAGCACTGAGCACCCAGCACCCTGAGTACTGAGCACCCAACACCGAGAGTACTGAGCACACAGCACCCTGAGCACTGAGCACCCAGCACCCTGAGTACTGAGCAACCAGCACCCTGAGTACTGACCACCCAGCACCCTGAACACTGAGCACTGAGCACCCAACACCCTGAGCACTGAGCACTGAGCACCCAGCACCCCGAGCACTGAGCACCGAGCACCCCGAGCACTGAGCACCCAGCACCCTGAGCACTGAGCACCCTGAGGACTGAGCACCCAGCACCCTGAGCAGTGAGCACCCAGCACGCTGAGTACTGAGCACCGATCACCCTGAGCACTGAGCACCCAGGACCCCGAGCACTGAGCACCCAGCACCCTGAGTACAGAGCACACAGCACCCCGAGTACTGAGCACCCAGCACCCTGAGCACTGAGCACCCAGCACCCTGAGTACTGAGCACCCTGAGTACTGAGCACCCATCACCCTGAGCACTGAGCACCCAGCACCCTGAGTACTGAGCACCCAGCACCCTGAGCACTGAGGACCCAGCACCCTGAGCACTGAGCACCCAGCACCCTGAGTACTGAGCACCCAGCACCCTGAATACTGAGTACCCAGCACCCTGAGCTCTGAGCACCCAGCACCCTGAGTACTGAGCACCGAGCACCCTGAGTACTGAGCACCCAGCACCCTTAGTACTGAGCACCCAGCACCCTGAGCACTGAGCACCCAGCACCCTGAGTACTGAGCACCCAGCACCACCCTCAGCACTGAGCACCCAGCACCCCGAGCACTGAGCACCCAGCACCCCGAGTACTGAGCACCGAGCACCCCGAGCACTGAGCACCCACCAACCAGAGTACTGAGCACCCAGCACCCTGAGTACTGAGCACTGAGCACCCCGAGTACTGAGCACCCAGAACCCCGAGCACTGAGCACCCAGCAACCTGAGTACTGAGAACAGATCACCCTGAGTACTGAGCACCCAGAACCCTGAGTACTGAGCCCCCATCACCCTGAGTACTGAGCACCCAGCACCCCGATCACTGAGCACCCAGCACCCCGAGAATGAGCACCCAGCACCCTGAGTACTGAGAACCGAGCACCCTGAATACTGAGCACCCAGCACCCTGAGTACTGAGCCCCCAGCACCCTGAGTACTGAGCACCCAGCAATTCGAGCACTGAGCACCCAGCACCCTGAGAATGAGCACCCAGCACCATGAGTACTGAGCACCCAGCACCCTGAGTACTGAGCACTAAGCACCCAGAGCACTGAGCACCCTGCACCCAGAGCACTGAGCACCCAGCGCCCCTAGCACTGAGCACCCAGCACCCCGAGCACTGAGAACTGAGCACCCCGAGCACTGAGCACCCAGCACCCCGAGTACTGAGCACTGAGCACCCTGAGTACTGAGCAACAAGCACCCCGAGTACTGAGCACTGAGCACCCTGAGTACTGAGCACCCAGCACCCTGAGAACTGAGCACCCAGCACCCTGAGTACTGAGCACTGAGAACCCTGAGTTCTGAGCACCGAGCACCCTGAGTACTGAGCACCCAGCACCCTGATCACTGAGCACGGAGCACCCCGAGGACTGAGCACCCAGCACCCTGAGCACTGAGCACCCAGCACCTTGAGTACTGAGCACCGAGCACCCCGAGCACTGAGCACCCAGCACCCTGAGTACTGAGCACCCAGCACCCCAAGCACTGAGCACCCAGCACCCTGAGTACTGAGCACAGAGCACCCTGAGCACTGAGCACCCAGCACACTGAGCACTGAGCACCCAGCACCCTGAGCACTGAGCACTGAGCACCCAGCACCACAGCCCTGAGCACCCAGCACCCTGAGCACTGAGCACCCAGCACCCTGAGCACTGAGCAACCAGCACCCTGAGCACCCAGCACCCTGAGTACTGAGCACCCAGCACCCTGAGTACTGAGCACCCAGCACCCTGAGTACTGAGCACTCAGCACCCTGAGTACTGAGCTCCGAGCACCCCGAGCACTGAGCACCCAGCACCCTGAGCACTGAGCACCCGGAGGACTGAGCACCCAGCACCCTGATAACTGAGCACCGATCACCCTGAGCACTGAGCACCCAGCACACCGAGCACTGAGCACCCAGCACCCTGAGTACTGAGCACCCAGCACCCTGAGTACTGAGCACCCAGCACCCTGAGTACTGAGCACTCAGCACCCTGAGTACTGAGCACCGAGCGCCCCGAGCACTGAGCACCCAGCACCCTGAGCACTGAGCACCCGGAGGACTGAGCACCCAGCACCCTGATAACTGAGCACTGATCACCCTGAGCACTGAGCACCCAGCACACCGAGCACTGATCACGCAGCACCCTGAGTACTGAGCACCCAGCACCCCGAGCACTGAGCAACCAGCACCCTGTGTACTGAGCACCCTGAGTACTGAGCACTGAGCACCGAGCACCCTGAGTACTGAGCACCCTGAGGACTGAGCACCCAGCACCCTGAGCACTGAGCACCCAGCACCCTGAGTACTGAGCACTGATCACCCTGAGCACTGAGCACCCAGCACCCCGAGCAGTGAGCACCCAGCACCCTGAGTACTGAGAACCTAGCACCCTGAGCACTGAGCACCGAGCACCCTGAGTACTGAACACCCAGCACCCTGAGCACTGAGCACTGAGCACCCAGCACCCTGAGTACTGAGCACTGAGCACCCAGCACCCCGAGCGCTGAGCACCCAGCACCCTGAGCACACAGCACCCTGAGCACTGAGCACCCTGAGCACTGAGCACCCTGAGCACTGAGCACTGAGAAACCAGCACCCTGAGTACTGAGCACCCAACACTCTGAGCACTGAGCACCCAGCACGCTGAGTACTGAGCACTGAGCACACAGCACCCTGAGTACTGAGCACCCAGCTCACCGAGCACTGAGCACCCAGTGCCCCGAGCACTGAGCACCCAGCACCCTGAGCACTGAGCACTGAGCACACTGAGCACTGAGCACCCAGCACCCCGAGTACTGAGCACTGAGCACCCTGAGTACTG
Organism: Microtus oregoni; assembly: GCF_018167655.1. Classification (NCBI taxonomy): domain Eukaryota; kingdom Metazoa; phylum Chordata; class Mammalia; order Rodentia; family Cricetidae; genus Microtus; species Microtus oregoni. Next base: position 49,628 of record NW_024544972.1, read on the forward strand.
AGCACCCAACACCCAGAGTACTGAGCACCCAGCACCCTGAGAACTGAGCACCCAGCACCCTGAGTACTGAGCACCCAGCACCCTGAGTACTGAGCACTGAGCACCCCGAGTACTGAGCACCCAGCACCCCGAGCACTGAGCACCCAGCAACCTGAGTACTGAGAACAGATCACCCTGAGTACTGAGCACCCAGAACCCTGAGTACTGAGCCCCCAGCACCCTGAGTACTGAGCACCCAGCACCCCGAGCACTGAGCACCCAGCACCCCGAGAATGAGCACCCAGCACCATGAGTACTGAGAACCGAGCACCCTGAGTACTGAGCACCCAGAACCCTGAGTACTGAGCCCCCAGCACCCTGAGTACTGAGCACCCAGCACCCTGAGTACTGAGCCCCCAGCACCCTGAGTACTGAGCACCCAGCAACCCGAGCACTGAGCACCCAGCACCCTGAGAATGAGCACCCAGCACCATGAGTACTGAGCACCCAGCACCCTGAGTACTGAGCACTAAGCACCCAGAGCACTGAGCACCCAGCACCCCGAGCACTGAGCACCCAGCGCCCCGAGCACTGAGCACCCAGCACCCCGAGCACTGAGAACTGAGCACCCTGAGTACTGAGCAACAAGCACCCCGAGTACTGAGCACTGAGAACCCTGAGTACTGAGCACCGAGCACCCTGAGTACTGAGCACCCAGCACCCTGATCACTGAGCACGGAGCACCCCGAGGACTGAGCACCCAGCACCCTGAGCACTGAGCACCCAGCACCTTGAGTACTGAGCACCGAGCACCCCGAGCACTGAGCACCCAGCACCCTGAGTACTGAGCACCCAGCACCCTGAGCACTGAGCACCCAGCACCCTGAGCACTGAGCACGCAGCACCCCGAGCACTGAGCACCCAGCACCCTGAGTACTGAGCACAGAGCACCCTGAGCACTGAGCACCCAGCACACTGAGTACTGAGCACCCAGCACCCTGAGTACTGAGCAACCAGCACCCTGAGCACTGAGCACTGAGCACCCAGCACCCTCAGCACTGAGCACTGAGCACCCAGCACCACAGCCCTGAGCACCCAGCACCCCGAGCACTGAGCACCCAGCACCCTGAGCACTGAGCACCCAGCACCCTGAGCACCCAGCACCCTGAGTACTGAGCACCCAGCACCCCGAGTACTGAGCACCCAGCACCCTGAGTACTGAGCACTAAGCACCCTGAGTACTGAGCACCGAGCACCCCGAGCACTGAGCACCCAGCACCCTGAGCACTGAGCACCCGGGGAACTGAGCACCCAGCACCCTGAGCACTGAGCACCGATCACCCTGAGCACTGAGCACCCACCACACCGAGCACTGAGCACCCAGCACCCTGAGTACTGAGCACCCAGCACCCCGAGTACTGAGCACCCAGCACCCTGCGTACTGAGCACCCAGCACCCCGAGCACTGAGCAACCAGCACCCTGAGTACTGAGCACCCTGAGGACTGAGCACCCAGCACCCTGAGCACTGAGCACCCAGCACCCTGAGTACTGAGCACTGATCACCCTGAGCACTGAGCACCCAGCACCCCGAGCACTGAACACCCAGCACCCTGAGTACTGAGCACCTAGCACCCTGAGCACTGAGCACCGAGCACCCTGAGTACTGAACACCCAGCACCCTGAGCCCTGAGCACTGAGCACCCAGCACCCTGAGCACTGAGCACTGAGCACCCAGCACCCCGAGCACTGAGCACCCAGCACCCTGAGCACCCAGCACCCTGAGCACTGAGCACCCTGAGCACTGAGCACCCTGAGCACTGAACACTGAGCACCCAGCACCCTGAGTACTGAGCACCCAACACTCTGAGCACTGAGCACCCAGCACGCTGAGTACTGAGCACTGAGCACTGAGCACCCTGAGTACTGAGCACCCAGCACCCCGAGCACTGAGCACCCAGCACCCTGAGAACTGAGCACCCAGCACCCTGAGTACTGAGCACCCAGCACCCTGAGTACTGAGCACCCAGCACCCTGAGTACTGAGCACCCAGCACCCCGAGCACTGAGCACTGAGCACACCGAGCACTGAGCACCCAGCACCCCGAGTACTGAGCACTGAGCACCCTGAGTACTGAGCACCCAACACCCAGAGTACTGAGCACCCAGCACCCTGAGAACTGAGCACCCAGCACCCTGAGTACTGAGCACCCAGCACCCTGAGTACTGAGCACCCAGCACCCTGAGCACTGAGCACTGAGCACCCAGCACCTTGAGCACTGAGCACTGACCACCCAGCACCCCGAGCACTGAGCACCCAGCACCCCGAGCACTGAGCACCCAGCGCCCTGAGCACTGAGCACCCAGCCCCCTGAGTACTGAGCACCCAGCACCATGAGTACTGAGCACCCAGCACCCTAAGTACTGAGCACTCAGCACCCTGAGTACAGAACACCGAGCAACCCGAGCACAGAGCACCCAGCACCCTGAGCACTGAGCACCCTGAGGACTGAGCACCCAGGACCCTGAGCACTGAGCACCCAGCACCCTGAGTACTGAGCACCGATCACCCTGAGCACTGAGCACCCAGCACCCCGAGCACTGAGCACCCAGCACCCTGAGTACTGAGCACCCAGCACCCTGAGCACTGAGCACACAGCACCCTGAGTACTGAGCACCCTGAGAACTGAGCACCGATCACCCTGAGCACTGAGCACCCAGCACCCTGAGTACTGAGCACCCAGCACCGTGAGCACTGAGCACCCAGCACCCTGAGCACTAAGCACCCAGCACCCTGAGTACTGAGCACCCAGCACACTAATTACTGAGTACCCAGCACCCTGAGCACTGAGCACCCAGCACCCTGAGTACTGAGCACCGAGCACCCTGAGTACTGAGCACCCCGCACCCTGAGTACTGAGCACCCAGCACCCTGAGCACTGAGCACCCAGCACCCTGAGTACTGAGCACCCAGCACCCTGAGTACTGAGCACCCAGCACCCAGAGCACTGAGCACCCAGCACCCCGAGCACGGAGCACCCAGGACCAAGAGCACTGAGTACTGAGCACCCAGCAACCTGAGTACTGAGCACCGAGCTCCCTGAGCACTGAGCACCCTGAGTACTGAGCACCCAGCACCCCGATCACTGAGCACCCAGCACCCTGAGCACTGAGCACCCAGCACCCTGAGCACTGAGCACCCAGCACCCTGAGTACTGAGCACCCAGCACGCTGAGTACTGAGCACCCAGCACCCCGAGCACTGAGCACCCAGCACCCTGTGTACTGAGCACTGAGCACCCTGAGTACTAAGCACCCAGCACCCTGAGTACTGAGCACCCAGGACACTGAGCACTGAGCACCGAGCACCCCGAGCACTGAGCACCCAGCACCCTGAGCACTCAGCACCCAGCACCCCGAGCACTGAGCACCCAGCACCCGGAGCACTGAGCACCCAGCACCATGAGCACGGAGCACCCCGAGGACTGAGCACCCAGCACCCTGAGCACTGAGCACCCAGCACCTTGAGTACTGAGCACCGAGCACCTCGAGCACTAACCACCCAGCACCCTGAGTACTGAGCACCCAGCAACCTGAGCACTGAGCACCCAGAACCCTGAGCACTGAGCACCCAGCACCCTGAGCACGGAGCACCCAGCTCCCTGAGTACTGAACACCAAACACCCAGAGTACTGAGCACCCAGCACCCTGAGCACTTAGCACCCAGCACCCTGAGTACTGAGCACCCAGCACCCTGAGTACTGAACACCCAGCACCCTGAGCACTGAGCACTGAGCACCCTGAGCACTGAGTACTGAGCACTGAGCACCCTGAGCACTGAGCACCCAGCACCCCGAGTACTGAGCACCCTGCACCCCGAGCACTGAGCACCCCGTGCCCCGAGCACTGAGCACCCAGCACCCTGAGAACTGAGCACCCAGCACCCTGAGTACTGAGCACCCAGCACCCTGAGTACTGAGCACCCAGCACCCTGAGCACTGAGCACTGAGCACCCAGCACCTTGAGCACTGAGCACTGACCACCAAGCACCCTGAGCACTGAGCACCCAGCACCCCGAGCACTGAGCACCCAGCGCCCTGATTACTGAGCACCCAGCACACTGAGCACTGAGCAGCCAGCCCCCTGAGTACTGAGCAGCCAGCACCATGAGTACTGAGCACCCAGCACCCTGAGTACTGAGCACTCAGCACCCTGAGTACTGAGCACCGAGCACGACGAGCACAGAGCACCCAGCACCCTGAGCACTGGGCACCCTGAGGACTGAGCACCCAGCACCCTGAGCACTGAGCACTGAGCACCCTGAGTACTGAGCACCGATCACCCTGAACACTGAGCACCCAGCACCCCGAGCACTGAGCACCCAGCACCCTGAGTACTGAGCACCCAGCACCCTGAGCACTGAGCACCCAGCACCCTGAGTACTGAGCACCCTGAGTACTGAGCACCGATCACCCTGAGCACTGAGCACCCAGCACCCTGAGTACTGAGCACCCAGCACCCTGAGCACTGAGCACCCAGCACCCTGAGCACTGAGCACCCAGCACCCTGAGTACTGAGCACCCAGCACCCTGAGTACTGAGTACCCAACACCCTGATCACTGAGCACCCAGCACCCTGAGTACTGAGCACCGAGCACCCTGAGTACTGAGCACAATGCACCCTGAGTACTGAGCACCCAGCACCCTGAGCACTGAGCACCCAGCACCCTGAGTACTGAGCACCCAGCACCCTGAGTACTGAGCACCCAGTACCCAGAGCACTGAGCACCCAGCACCCCGAGCACGGAGCACCCAGGACCCCGAGCACTGAGTACTGAGCACCCAGCACCCTGAGTACTGATCACCGAGCTCCCCGAGCACTGAGCACCCTGAGTACTGAGCACCCAGCACCCCGATCACTGAGCACCCAGCACCTTGAGCACTGAGCACCCAGCACCCTGAGCACTGAGCACCCAGCACACTGAGTACTGAGCACCCAGCACGCTGAGTACTGAGCACCCAGCACCCCGAGCACTGAGCACCCAGCACCCTGAGCACTGAGCACTGAGCACCCAGCACCCCGCGCGCTGAGCACCCAGCACCCTGAGCACCCAGCACCCTGAGCACTGAGCACCATGAGCACTGAGCACCCTGAGCACTGAGCACTGAGCACCCAGCACCCTGAGTACTGAGCACCCAGCACCCCGAGCACTGAGCACCCAGTGCCCCGAGCACTGAGCACCCAGCACCCTGAGCACTGAGCACTGAGCACACTGAGCACTGAGCACCCAGCACCCCGAGTACTGAGCACTGAGCACCCTGAGTACTGAGCACCCAACACCCAGAGTACTGACCACCCAGCACCCTGAGAACTGAGCACCCAGCACCCTGAGTACTGAGCACCCAGCACCCTGAGTACTGAGCACTGAGCACCCCGAGTACTGAGCACCCAGCACCCCGAGCACTGAGCACCCAGCACCCTGAGCACTGAGCACCCAGCACCCAGAGCACCCAGCACCCTGAGTACTGAGCACCCAGCACCCTGAGTACTGAGCACCCAGCACCCTGAGTACTGAGCACTCAGCACCCTGAGTACTGAGCACCGAGCACCCCGAGCACTGAGCACCCAGCACCCTGAGTAATGAGCACCCAGCTACCCGAGCACTGAGCACCCAGCACCCTGAGAATGAGCACCCAGCACCATGAGTACTGAGCACCCAGCACCCTGAGTACTGAGCACTAAGCACCCAGAGCACTGAGCACCCAGCACCCCGAGCACTGAGCACCCAGCGCCCCGAGCACTGAGCACCCAGCACCCCGAGCACTGAGAACTGAGCACCCTGAGCACTGAGCACCCAGCAACCCGAGTACTGAGCACTGAGCACCCTGAGTACTGAGCACCCAGCACACTGAGAACTGAGCACCCAGCACCCTGAGTACTGAGCACTGAGAACCCTGAGTACTGAGCACCGAGCACCCTGAGTACTGAGCACCCAGCACCCTGATCACTGAGCACGAAGCACCCCGAGGACTGAGCACCCAGCACCCTGAGCACTGAGCACCCAGCACCTTGAGTACTGAGCACCGAGCACCCCGAGCACTGAGCACCCAGCACCCTGAGTACTGAGCACCCAGCACCCTGAGTACTGAGCAACCAGCACCCTGAGCACTGAGCACTGAGCACCCAGCACCCTCAGCACTGAGCACTGAGCACCCAGCACCACAGCCCTGAGCACCCAGCACCCCGAGCACTGAGCACCAAGCACCCTGAGCACTGAGCACCCAGCACCCAGAGCACCCAGCACCCTGAGTACTGAGCACCCAGCACCCTGAGTACTGAGCACCCAGCACCCTGAGTACTGAGCACTCAGCACCCTGAGTACTGAGCACCGAGCACCCCGAGCACTGAGCACCCAGCACCCTGAGCACTGAGCACCCGGGAGACTGAGCACCCAGCACCCTGAGCACTGAGCACCGATCACCCTGAGCACTGAGCACCCACCACACCGAGCACTGAGCACCCAGCACCCTGAGTACTGAGCACCCAGCACCCCGAGCACTGAGCAACCAGCACCCTGAGTACTGAGCACCCTGAGTATTGAGCACTGAGTACCGAGCACCCTGAGTACTGAGCACCCTGAGGACTGAGCACCCAGCACCCTGAGCACTGAGCACCCAGCACGCTGAGTACCGAGCACTGATCACCCTGAGCACTGAGCACCCAGCACCCCGAGCACTGAGCACCCAGCACCCTGAGTACTGAGCACCTAGCACCCTGAGCACTGAGCACCGAGCACCCTGACTACTGAACACCCAGCACCCTGAGCCCTGAGCACTGAGCACCCAGCACCCTGAGCACTGAGCACTGAGCACCCAGCACCCCGAGCACTGAGCACCCAGCACCCTGAGCACCCAGCACCCTGAGCACTGAGCACCCTGAGCACTGAGCACCCTGAGCACTGAACACTGAGCACCCAGCACCCTGAGTACTGAGCACCCAACACTCTGAGCACTGAGCACCCAGCACGCTGAGTACTGAGCACTGAGCACACAGCACCCTGAGTACTGAGCACCCAGCACCCTGAGCACTGAGCACCCAGCGCCCCGAGCACTGAGCACCCAGCACCCAGCGCCCCGAGCACTGAGCACCCAGCACCCTGAGCACTGACCACCCAGCACCCCGAGCACTGAGCACCCAGCACCCCGAGCACTGAGCACCCAGCGCCCTGAGCACTGAGCACCCAGCACACTGAGCACTGAGCACCCAGCCCCCTGAGTACTGAGCACCCAGCACCATGAGTACTGAGCACCCAGCACCCTAAGTACTGAGCACTCAGCACCCTGAGTACAGAGCACGGAGCACCCCCGAGCACAGAGCACCCAGCACCCTGAGCACTGAGCACCCAGCACCCTGAGTACTGAGCACCCAGCACCCTGAGCACTGAGCACACAGCACCCTGAGTACTGAGCACCCTGAGTACTGAGCACCGATCACCAAGAGCACTGAGCACCCAGCACCCTGAGTACTGAGCACCCAGCACCGTGAGCACTGAGCACCCAGCACCCTGAGCACTGTGCACCCAGCACCCTGAGTACTGAGCACCCAGCACCCTGAGTACTGAGTACCCAGCACCCTGAGCACTGAGCACCCAGCACCCTGAGTACTGAGCACCGAGCACCCTGAGTACTGAGCACCCAGCACCCTGAGTACTGAGCACCCAGCACCCTGAGCACTGAGCACCCAGCACCATGAGTACTGAGCACCCAGCACCCTGAGTACTGAGCACCCAGCACCCAGAGCACTGAGCACCCAGCACCCCGAGCACGGAGCACCCAGGACCCCGAGCACTGAGTACTGAGCACCCAGCACCCTGAGTACTGAGCACCGAGCTCCCCGAGCACTGAGCACCCTGAGTACTGAGCACCCAGCACCCCGATCACTGAGCACCCAGCACCCTGAGCTCTGAGCACCCAGCACCGGAGCACTGAGCACCCAGCACTATGAGCACGGAGAACCCCTAGGACTGAGCACCCAGCACCCTGAGCACTGAGCACCCAGCACCTTGAGTACTGAGCACCCGAGCACCTCGAGCACTAACCACCCAGCACCCTGAGTACTGAGCACCCAGCAACCTGAGCACTGAGCATTCCAGAACCCTGAGCACTGAGCACCCAGCACCCTGAGCACGGAGCACCCAGCACCCTGAGTACTGAGCACCAAACACCCAGAGTACTGAGCACCCAGCACCCTGAGCACTGAGCACCCCATCACCCTGAGTACTGAGCACCCAGCACCCTGAGTACTGAACACCCCAGCACCCTGAGCACTGAGCACTGAGCACCCTGAGCACTGAGTACTGAGCACTGAGCACCCTGAGCACTGAGCACCCAGCACCCCGAGCACTGAGCACCCAGTGCCCTGAGCACTGAGCACCCAGCACCCTGAGAACTGAGCACCCAGCACCCTGAGTACTGAGCACCCAGCACCCTGAGTACTGAGCACCCAGCACCCTGAGCACTGAGCACTGAGCACCCAGCACCTTGAGCACTGAGCACTGACCACCAAGCACCCCGAGCACTGAGCACCCAGCACCCCGAGCACTGAGCCACCCAGTGCCCTGAGCACTGAGCACCCAGAACACAGAGCACTGAGCACCCAGCCCCCTGAGTACTGAGCACCCAGCACCATGAGTACTGAGCACCCAGCACCCTGAGTACTGAGCACTCAGCACCCTGAGTACTGAGCACCGAGCACCCCGAGCACAGAGCACCCAGCACCCTGAGCACTGAGCACCCTGAGGAATGAGCACCCATCACCCTGAGCACTGAGCACCCAGCACCCTGAATACTGAGCACCGATCACCCTGAGCACTGAGCACCCAGCACCCCGAGCACTGAGCACCCAGCACCCTGAGTACTGAGCACCCAGCACCCTGAGCACTGAGCACCCAGCACCCTGAGTACTGAGCACCCTGAGTACTGAGCACCGATCACCCTGAGCACTGAGCACCCAGCACCCTGAGTACTGAGCACCCAGCACCCTGAGCACTGAGCACCCAGCACCCTGAGTACTGAGCAACCCAGCACCCTGAGTGCTGAGTACCCCACACCCTGAGCACTGAGCACCCAGCACCCTGAGTACTGAGCACCGAGCACCCTGAGTACTGAGCACCCAGCACCCTGAGTACTGAGCACCCAGCACCCTGAGCACTGAGCACCCAGCACCCTGAGTACTGAGCACCCAGCACCCTGAGTACTGAGCACCCAGCACCCAGAGCACTGAGCACCCAGCACCCCGAGCACGGAGCACCCAGGACCCCGAGCACTGAGTACTGAGCACCCAGCACCCTGAGTACTGATCACCGAGCTCCCCGAGCACTGAGCACCCCTGAGTACTGAGCACCCAGCACCCCGATCACTGAGCACCCAGCACCCTGAGCACTGAGCACCCAGCACCCTGAGCACTGAGCACCCAGCACACTGAGTACTGAGCACACAGCACGCTGAGTACTGAGCACCCCAGCACCCCGAGCACTGAGCACCCAGCACCTGAGTACTGAGCACTGAGCACCTAGCACCCCGAGCACTGAGCACCCAGCACCCTGTGTACTGAGCACTGAGCACCCTGAGTACTAAGCACCCAGCACCCCTTAGTACTGAGCACCCAGGACCCTGAGCACTGAGCACCGAGCACCCGAGCACTGAGCACCAGCACCCTGAGCACTGAGCACCCAGCACCATGAGCACGGAGCACCCCGAGGACTGAGCACCCAGCACCCCTGAGCACTGAGCACCCAGCACCTTCAGTACTGAGCACCGAGCACAACGAGCACTGAGCACCCAGCACCCTGAGTACTGAGCACCCAGCACCCTGAGCACTGAGCCCCCAGCTCCCTGAGCACTGAGCACCAAGCACCCTGAGCACTGAGCCCCCAGCACCCTGAGTATTGAGCACCCAGCAACCCGAGCACTGAGCACCCAGCACCCTGAGAATGAGCACCCAGCACCATGAGTACTGAACACCCAGCACCCTGAGTACTGAGCACTAAGCACCCAGAGCACTGAGCACCCAGCACCCCGAGCACGGAGCACCCAGGACCCCGAGCACTGAGAACTGAGCACCCAGCACCCTGAGTACTGAGCAACGAGATCCCCGAGCACTGAGCACACTGAGTACTGAGCACCCAGCACCCGGAGCACTGAGCACCCAGCACCCTGAGCACTGAGTACCCAGCACCATGAGCACGGAGCACCCCGAGGACTGAGCACCCAGCACCCTGAGCACTGAGCACCCAGCACCTTGAGTACTGAGCACCGAGCACCTCGAGCACTAAGCACCCAGCACCCTGAGTACTGAGCACCCAGCACCCTGAGCACTGAGCACCCAGAACCCTGAGCACTGAGCACCCACGCACCCTGAGCACAGGAGCAACCAGCACCCTGAGTACTGAGCACCCCAACACCCAGAGTACTGAGCAGCCAGCACCCTGAGCACTGAGCACCCAGCACCCTGAGTACTGAGCACCAGCACCCTGAGTACTGAACACCCAGCACCCTGAGCACTGAGCACTGAGCACCCTGAGCATCTGAGTACTGAGCACTGAGCACCCTGAGCACTGAGCACCCAGCACCCCGAGTACTGAGCACCCAGCACCCCGAGCACTGAGCACCAGCACCCCGAGCACTGAGCACTGAGCACCCTGAGCACTGAGCACCCCAGCACCCCCGAGTACTGAGCACTGAGCACCCTGAGTACTGAGCACCAAGCACCCTGAGTACTGAGCACCCAGCACCCTGAGTACTGAGCACCCAGCACCCCGAGCACTGAGCACCCAGCACCCTGAGTACTGAGCACCCTGATTACTGAGCACTGAGCACCGAGCATCCTGAGTACTAGAGCACCCAGCTCGTCCGAGCACTGAGCACCCAGCACCCTGAGCACTGAGAACCCAGCACCCTGAGCACTGAGCACCCAGCACCCTGAGTACTGAGCACCCAGCTTCCTGAGCACTGAGCACCCAGCACCCTGAGTACTGAGCACCCAGCACCACCCTCAGCACTGAGCACCCAGCACCCCGAGCACTGAGCACCCAGCAACCTGAGCACTGAGCACCCAGCACCCCGAGTACTGAGCACCCTGCACCCCGAGTACAGAGCACCGAGCACCCCGAGCACTGAGCACCCAGCCTCCCTGAGTACTGAGCACCCAGCACCCTGAGTACTGAGCACTGAGCACCCCGAGTACAGGAGCACCCAGCACCCCGAGCACTGAGCAGCCACCAACCTGAGTACTGAGAACAGATCACCCTGAGTACTGAGCACCCAGCACCCTGAGTACTGAGCACCCAGCACCCTGAGTACTGAGCACCCAGCACCCCGAGCACTGAGCACCAAGCACCCCGAGATGAGCAGCCAGCACCCTGAGTACTGAGAACCGAGCACCCTGATACTGAGCACCCAGCACCCTGAGTACTGAGCCCCCAGCACCCTGAGTACTGAGCACCCAGCAACCCGAGCACTGAGCACCCAGCACCCTGAGAATGAGCACCCAGCACCATGAGTACTGAGCACCCAGCACCCCTGAGCAACTGAGCACTAAGCACCCAGAGCACTGAGCAACCAGCACCCCGAGCACGGAGCACCCAGGACCCCGAGCACTGAGAACTGAGCACC
>NW_024544973.1:0-60754 GCF_018167655.1 Microtus oregoni
ACGGAGCACCCCGAGGACTGAGCTCCCAGCACCCTGAGCACTGAGCACACAGCACCCTGAGTACTGAGCACCCAACACCCAGAGTACTGAGCACCCAGCACCCAGAGCACTGAGCACCCAGCACCCCGAGTACTGAGCACCCCAGCACCCTGAGTACTGAGCACCCAGCACCCTGAGCACTGAGCACCCGGAGGACTGAACACCCAGCACCCTGAGCACTGAGCACCGATCACCCTGAGCACTGAGCACCCAGCACCCCGAGCACTGAGCACCCAGCACCCTGAGCACTGAGCACCCAGCACCCCGAGTACTGAGCACCCAGCACCCCGAGCACTGAGCACCCATCACCCTGAGTACTGAGCACCGATCACCATGAGCACTGAGCACCCAGCACCCCTGAGTACTGAGCACCCAGCACCCTGAGTAACTGAGCACCGATCACCATGAGCACTGAGCACCCCGAGTACTGAGCACCCAGCACCCTGTGTACTGAGCACTCAGCACACTTAGTACTGAGCACCCAGCACCCTGAGTACTGAGCACCCAGCACCACCCTCAGCACTGAGCACCCAGCACCCCCGAGCACTGAGCACCCAGCACCCTGAGCACTGAGCACCCAGCACCCCGAGTACTGAGCACCCAGCACCGCGAGTACTGAGCACCGAGCACCCCGAGCACTGAGCACCCAGCACCCTGAGCACTGAGCACCCAGCACCCCGAGCACTGAGCACCCAGCACCCTGAGTACTGAGAACCGAGCACCCTGAGTACTGAGCACCAAGCACCCTGAGTACTGAGCCCCTAGCACCCTGAGAATGAGCACCCAGCACCATGAGTACTGAGCACCCAGCACCCTGAGTACTGAGCACTAAGCACCCAGAGCACTGAGCACCCAGCACCCCGAGCACGGAGCACCCAGGACCCCGAGCACTGAGAACTGAGCACCCAGCACCCTGAGTACTGAGCACCGATCACCATGAGCACTGAGCACCCAGCCACCCTGAGTACTGAGCACCCCAGCAGCCCTGAGCACTGAGCACCCAGCACCCTGAGCACTGAGCACCCAGCACCCTGAGTACTGAGCACCCAGCACCCTGAGTACTGAGTACCCAGCACACTGAGCACTGAGCACCCAGCACCCTGAGTACTGAGCACCGAGCACCCTGAGTACTGAGCACCCAGCATCCTTAGTACTGAGCACCCAGCACCCTGAGCACTGAGCACCCAGCACCCTGAGTACTGAGCACCCAGTACCACCCTCAGCACTGAGCACCCAGCACCCCGAGCACTGAGCACCCAGCACCCTGAGCACTGAGCACCCAGCACCCTGAGTACTGAGCACCCAGCACCCCGAGTACTGAGCACCGAGCACCTCGAGCACTGAGCACCCAGCACCCTGAGTACTGAGCACCCAGCACACTGAGTACTGAGCACTGAGCACCCCCGAGTACTGAGCACCCAGAACCCCGAGCACTGAGCAGCCACCAACCTGAGTACTGAGAACAGATCACCCTGAGTACTGAGCACCCAGCACCCTGAGTACTGAGCCCCCAGCACCCTGAGTACTGAGCACCCAGCACCCCCGAGCACTGAGCACCCAGCACCCCGAGAATGAGCACCCAGCACCCTGAGTACTGAGAACCGAGCACCCTGAGTACTGAGCACCCAGCACCCTGAGTACTGAGCCCCTAGAACCCCTGAGAATGAGCACGCAGCACCATGAATACTGAGCACCCAGCACCCTGAGTACTGAGCACTAAGCACCCAGAGCACTGAGAACCCAGCACCCCGAGCACGGAGCACCCAGGACCCCGAGCACTGAGAACTGAGCACCCAGCACCCTGAGTACTGAGCACCGAGCTCCCCGAGCACTGAGCACCCTGAGTACTGAGCACCCAGCACCCCGATCACTGAGCACCCAGCACCCTGAGCACTGAGCACCCAGCACACTGAGCACTGAGCACCCAGCACCCTGAGTACTGAGCACCCAGCATGCTGAGTACTGAGCACCCAGCACCCCGAGCATTGAGCAACCAGCACCCTGAGTACTGAGCACTGAGCACCCAGCACCCCGAGCACTGAGCACCCAGCACCGTGAGCACTGAGCACCCAGCACCCTGAGCACGGAGCACCCCGAGGACTTAGCACCCAGCACCCTGAGCACTGAGCACCCAGCACCTTGAGTACTGAGCACCGAGCACCCCGAGCACTAAGCACCCAGCACCCTGAGTACTGAGCACCCAGCACCCTGAGCACTGAGCACATAGCACCCTGAGCACTGAGCAGCCAGCACCCCGAGCACGGAGCACCCAGCACCCTGAGTACTGAGCACCCAGCACCCCGAGCACTGAGCACCCAGCACCCTGTGTACTGAGCACTGAGCACCCTGAGTACTAAGCACCCAGCACCCTGAGTACTGAGCACCCGGGACCCTGAGCACTGAGCACCGAGCACCCCGAGCACTGAGCACCCAGCACCCTGAGCACTCAGCACCCAGCACCCCGAGCACTGAGCACCCAGGACCCTGAGCACTGAGCACCCAGCACCCTGAGCACGGAGCACCCCGAGGACTGAGCACCCAGCACCCTGAGCACTGAGCACCCAGCACCTTGAGTACTGAGCACCGAGCACCCCGAGCACTAAGCACCCAGCACCCAGAGTACTGAGCACACAGCACCCTGAGCACTGAGCACAGAGCACCCTGAGCACTGAGCAGCCAGCACCCCGAGCACGGAGCACCCAGCACGCTGAGTACTGAGCACCCAACAACCAGAGTACTGAGCACCCAGCACCCTGAGCACTGAGCACCCAGCACCCCGAGTACTGACCACCCAGCACCCTGAGTACTGAGCACCCAGCACCCTGAGCACTGAGCACCCAGAGGACTGAGCACCCAGCACCCTGAGCACTGAGCACCGATCACCCTGAGCACTGAGCACCCAGCACCCGAGCACTGAGCACCCAGCACCCTGAGCACTGAGCACCCAGCACCCCGAGTACTGAGCACCCAGCACCCTGAGTACTGAGCACCCAGCACCCTGAGCACTGAGCACCCGGAGGACTGAGCACCCAGCACCCTGAGCACTGAGCACCGATCACCCTGAGCACTGAGCACCCAGCACCCCGAGTACTGAGCACCCAGCACCCTGAGTACTGAGCACGCAGCACCCTGAGCACTGAGCACCCGGAGGACTGAGCACCCAGCACCCTGAGTACTGAGCACCCAGCACCCCGAGTACTGAGCACCCAGCACCCTGAGTACTGAGCACCCAGCACCCCGAGCACTGAGCACCCAGCACCCTGAGTACTGAGCACCCTGAGTACTGAGCACTGAGCACCGAGAACCCTGAGTACTGAGCACCCTGAGGACTGAGCACCCAGCACCCTGAGCACTGAGCACCCAGCACCCTGAGTACTAAGCACAGATCACCCTGATCACTGAGCACCCAGCACCCCGAGCACTGAGCACCCAGCACCCTGAGTACTGAGCACCCAGCACCCTGAGCACTGAGCACCAAGCACCCTGAGTACTGAACACCCAGCACCCTGAGCACTGAGTACTGAACCCCCAGCACCCTGAGCACTGAGCACTGAGCACCAAGCACCCTGAGTACTGAACACCCAGCACCCTGAGCACTGAGCACCCAGCACCCCGAGCACTGAGCACCCAGCACCCTGAGCACCCAGCACCCTGAGGACTGAGCACCCTGAGCACTGAGCACCCTGAGCACTGAGCACTGAGCACCCAGCACCCTGAGTACTGAGCACCCAACACTCTGAGCACTGAGCACCCAGCACGCTGAGTACTGAGCACCGATCACCCTGAGCACTGAGCACCTAGGACCCCGAGCACTGAGCACCCAGCACCCTGAGTACAGAGCACCCAGCATCCCGTGTACTGAGCACCCAGCACCCCGAGCACTGAGCACCCAGCACCCTGAGTACTGAGCACTGATCACCATGAGCACTGAGCACCCAGCACCCTGAGTACTGAGCACCCAGCAGCCTGAGCACTGAGCACCCAGCTCCCTGAGCACTGAGCACCCAGCACCCTGAGTACTGAGCACCCAGCACCCTGAGTACTGAGTACCCAGCACCTTGAGCACTGAGCACCCAGCACCCTGAGTACTGAGCACCGAGCACCCTGAGTACTGAGCACCCAGCACCCTTAGTACTGAGCACCCAGCACCCTGAGCACTGAGCACCCAGCACCCTGAGCACGGAGCACCCCGAGGACTGAGCACCCAGCACCCTGAGCACTGAGCACCCAGCACCTTGAGTACTGAGCACCGAGCACCCCGAGCACTAAGCACCCAGCACCCTGAGTACTGAGCACCCAGCACCCTGAGCACTGAGCACAGAGCACCCTGAGCACTGAGCAGCCAGCACCCCGAGCACGGAGCACCCAGCACGCTGAGTACTGAGCACCCAACACCCAGAGTACGGAGCACCCAGCACCCTGAGCACTGAGCACCCAGCACCCCGATCACTGAGCACCCAGCACCCTGAGCACTGAGCACCCAGCACCCTGAGCACTGAGCACCCAGCACCCTGAGTACTGAGCACCCAGCATGCTGAGTACTGAGCACCCAGCACCCCGAGCATTGAGCAACCAGCACCCTGAGTACTGAGCACTGAGCACCCAGCACCCCGAGCACTGAGCACCCAGCACCCTGAGCACTGAGCACCCAGCACCCTGAGCACGGAGCACCCCGAGGACTTAGCACCCAGCACCCTGAGCACTGAGCACCCAGCACCTTGAGTACTGAGCACCGAGCACCCCGAGCACTAAGCACCCAGCACCCTGAGTACTGAGCACCCAGCACCCCAAGCACTGAGCACCCTGAGTACTGAGCACCCAGCACCCTGAGCACTGAGCACCGAGCACCCTGAGCACTGAGCACCCAGCACCCTGAGTACTGAGCACCCAGCACCCTGAGTACTGAGCACCCAGCACCCTGAGCACTGAGCACCGAGCACCCTGAGCACTGAGCACCCAGCACCCTGAGTACTGAGCACCCAGCACCCTGAGCACTGAGCACCCAGCACCCTGAGTACTGAGCACCCAGCACCCTGAGCAATGAGCACCCTGAGTACTGAGCACCCAGCACCCTGAGTACTAAGCACCGAGCACCCTGAGTACTGAGCACCCAGCACCCTGAGCACTGAGCACCCAGCACCCTGAGCACTGAGCACCCAGCACACTGATTAATGAGCACCCAGCACCCCGAGCACTGAGCACCCAGCACCCTGAGTACTGAGCACCCAGCACCCTGAGTACTGAGCACCCAGCACCCTGAGTACTGAGCACACAGCACCCTGAGTACTGAGCACCCTGAGTTCTGAGCACCCAGCACCGTGAGCACTGAGCACCCAGCACCTTGAGTACTGAGCACCGAGCACCCCGAGCACTGAGCAAACAGCACCCTGAGTACTGAGCACCCAGCACCCCGAGCACTGAGCACCCAGCACCCTGAGTACTGAGCACCCAGCACCCTGAGTACTGAGCACTGAGCACCCTGAGCACTGAGCACCCAAAACCCCGAGCACTGAGCACCCAGCACCCTGAGTACTGAGCACCCAGTGTACTGAGTACCGAGCACCCAGCACCCTGAGTACTGAGCACCCAGCACCCTGAACACTGAGCACCCAGCACCCTGAGTACTGAGCACCGAGCACCCTGAGTACTGAGCACCCAGCACCCCGAGCACTGAGCACCCAGCACACCGAGCACTCAGCACCCAGCACCCCGTACACTGAGCACCCAGCACACCGAGCACTGAGCACCCAGCACCCCGAGCACCGAGCACCGAGCACCCTGAGCACTGAGCACCCAGCACCCTGAGCACTGAGCACCGAGCACCCTGAGCACTGAGCACCCAGCACCCTGAGTACTGAGCACCCAGCACCCTGAGTACTGAGCACCCAGCACCCTGAGCACTGAGCACCGAGCACCCTGAGCACTGAGCACCCAGCACCCTGAGTACTGAGCACCCAGCACCCTGAGCACTGAGCACCGAGCACCCTGAGTACTGAGCACCCAGCACCCCGAGCACCGAGCACCATGAGTACTAAGAACCGAGCACCCTGAGCACTGAGCACCGAGCACCCTGAGCACTGAGCACCCAGCTCCCTGAGTACTGAGCACCCAGCACCCTGAGCACTGAGCACCGAGCACCCTGAGCACTGAGCACCCAGCACCCTGAGGACTGAGTACCCAGCACCCCGAGCACTGAGCACCCAGCACCCTGAGCACTGAGCACCCTGAGTACTGAGCACTGAGCACCCTGAGTACTGAGCACCCAGCACCCTGAGTATTGAGCACCCAGCAACCTGAGCACTGAGCACCGAGCACCCTGAGCACTGAGCACCCAGCACCCTGAGCACTGAGCAGCCAGCACCCTGAGCACTGAGCACCCAGCACCCTGAGTACTGAGCACCCTGAGTACTGAGCACACAGCACCGTGAGCACTGAGCACCCAGCACCCCGAGCACTGAGCACCCAGCACCCTGAGCACTGAGCACCCTGAGTACTGAGCACTGAGCACCCTGAGTACTGAGCACTGAGCACCCTGAGTACTGAGCACCCAGCACCCTGAGTACTGAGAACCCAGCACCCTGAGCAATGAGCACCCTGAGTACTGAGCACCCAGCAGCCTGAGCACTGAGCACCGAGCACCCCGAGCACTGAGCACCCAGCACCCTGAGTACTGAGCACACATCACCGTGAGCACTGAGGACCCAGCACCCCGAGCACTGAGCACCCAGCACCCTGAGCACTGAGCACCCTGAGTACTGAGCACTGAGCACCCTGAGAACTGAGCACTGAGCACCCTGAGTACTGAGCACCCAGCACCCTGAGTACTGAGAACCCAGCACCCTGAGCAATGAGCACCCTGAGTACTGAGCACCCAGCACCCTGAGTACTAAGCACCGAGCACCCTGAGTACTGAGCACCCAGTACCCTGAGCACTGAGCACCCAGCACCCGGAGCACTGAGCACACAGAACCCTGAGTACTGAGCACCGAGCACCCCGAGCACTGAGCACCCAGCACCCTGAGCACTGAGCACCCAGCACCCCGAGCACTGAGCACCCAGCACCCGGAGCACTGAGCACCCAGCACCCCGTGCAATGAGCACCCAGCACCCTGAGTACTGAGCACCCAGCACCCCGAGTACTGAGCACCCAGCAACCTGAGCACCGAGCACCCAGCACCCCGAGCACTGAGCACCCAGCATCCTTAGCACTGAGCACCCAGCACCCTGAGTACTGAGCACTGAGCACCCCGAGTACTGAGTACCCAGCACCCCGAGCACTGAGCACCGAGCACCCCGAGCACTGAGCACCCAGCACCCCGAGCACTGAGCACCCAGCACCCTGAGGACTGAGCACCCAGCACCCGAGCACTGAGCACCCAGCACCCCGAGCACTGAGCACCCAGCATCCCGAGCACTGAGCACCCAGCACCCTGAGCACTGAGCACAGAGCACCCTGAGCACTGAGCAGCCAGCACCCCGAGCACGGAGCACCCAGCACGCTGAGTACTGAGCACCCAACAACCAGAGTACTGAGCACCCAGCACCCTGAGCACTGAGCACCCAGCACCCCGAGTACTGACCACCCAGCACCCTGAGTACTGAGCACCCAGCACCCTGAGCACTGAGCACCCAGAGGACTGAGCACCCAGCACCCTGAGCACTGAGCACCGATCACCCTGAGCACTGAGCACCCAGCACCCGAGCACTGAGCACCCAGCACCCTGAGCACTGAGCACCCAGCACCCCGAGTACTGAGCACCCAGCACCCTGAGTACTGAGCACCCAGCACCCTGAGCACTGAGCACCCGGAGGACTGAGCACCCAGCACCCTGAGAACTGAGCACCGATCACCCTGAGCACTGAGCACCCAGCACCCCGAGTACTGAGCACCCAGCACCCTGAGTACTGAGCACGCAGCACCCTGAGCACTGAGCACCCGGAGGACTGAGCACCCAGCACCCTGAGTACTGAGCACCCAGCACCCCGAGTACTGAGCACCCAGCACCCTGAGTACTGAGCACCCAGCACCCCGAGCACTGAGCACCCAGCACCCTGAGTACTGAGCACCCTGAGTACTGAGCACTGAGCACCGAGAACCCTGAGTACTGAGCACCCTGAGGACTGAGCACCCAGCACCCTGAGCACTGAGCACCCAGCACCCTGAGTACTGAGCACAGATCACCCTGATCACTGAGCACCCAGCACCCCGAGCACTGAGCACCCAGCACCCTGAGTACTGAGCACCCAGCACCCTGAGCACTGAGCACCAAGCACCCTGAGTACTGAACACCCAGCACCCTGAGCACTGAGTACTGAACCCCCAGCACCCTGAGCACTGAGCACTGAGCACCAAGCACCCTGAGTACTGAACACCCAGCACCCTGAGCACTGAGCACCCAGCACCCCGAGCACTGAGCACCCAGCACCCTGAGCACCCAGCACCCTGAGGACTGAGCACCCTGAGCACTGAGCACCCTGAGCACTGAGCACTGAGCACCCAGCACCCTGAGTACTGAGCACCCAACACTCTGAGCACTGAGCACCCAGCACGCTGAGTACTGAGCACCGATCACCCTGAGCACTGAGCACCTAGGACCCCGAGCACTGAGCACCCAGCACCCTGAGTACAGAGCACCCAGCATCCCGTGTACTGAGCACCCAGCACCCCGAGCACTGAGCACCCAGCACCCTGAGTACTGAGCACTGATCACCATGAGCACTGAGCACCCAGCACCCTGAGTACTGAGCACCCAGCAGCCTGAGCACTGAGCACCCAGCTCCCTGAGCACTGAGCACCCAGCACCCTGAGTACTGAGCACCCAGCACCCTGAGTACTGAGTACCCAGCACCTTGAGCACTGAGCACCCAGCACCCTGAGTACTGAGCACCGAGCACCCTGAGTACTGAGCACCCAGCACCCTTAGTACTGAGCACCCAGCACCCTGAGCACTGAGCACCCAGCACCCTGAGCACGGAGCACCCCGAGGACTGAGCACCCAGCACCCTGAGCACTGAGCACCCAGCACCTTGAGTACTGAGCACCGAGCACCCCGAGCACTAAGCACCCAGCACCCTGAGTACTGAGCACCCAGCACCCTGAGCACTGAGCACAGAGCACCCTGAGCACTGAGCAGCCAGCACCCCGAGCACGGAGCACCCAGCACGCTGAGTACTGAGCACCCAACACCCAGAGTACGGAGCACCCAGCACCCTGAGCACTGAGCACCCAGCACCCCGATCACTGAGCACCCAGCACCCTGAGCACTGAGCACCCAGCACCCTGAGCACTGAGCACCCAGCACCCTGAGTACTGAGCACCCAGCATGCTGAGTACTGAGCACCCAGCACCCCGAGCATTGAGCAACCAGCACCCTGAGTACTGAGCACTGAGCACCCAGCACCCCGAGCACTGAGCACCCAGCACCCTGAGCACTGAGCACCCAGCACCCTGAGCACGGAGCACCCCGAGGACTTAGCACCCAGCACCCTGAGCACTGAGCACCCAGCACCTTGAGTACTGAGCACCGAGCACCCCGAGCACTAAGCACCCAGCACCCTGAGTACTGAGCACCCAGCACCCCAAGCACTGAGCACCCTGAGTACTGAGCACCCAGCACCCTGATTAATGAGCACCCAGCACCCCGAGCACTGAGCACCCAGCACCCTGAGTACTGAGCACCCAGCACCCTGAGTACTGAGCACCCAGCACCCTGAGTACTGAGCACTCAGCACCCTGAGTACTGAGCACCCTGAGTTCTGAGCACCCAGCACCGTGAGCACTGAGCACCCAGCACCTTGAGTACTGAGCACCGAGCACCCCGAGCACTGAGCAAACAGCACCCTGAGTACTGAGCACCCAGCACCCCGAGCACTGAGCACCCAGCACCCTGAGTACTGAGCACCCAGCACCCTGAGTACTGAGCACTGAGCACCCTGAGCACTGAGCACCCAAAACCCCGAGCACTGAGCACCCAGCAACCTGAGTACTGAGCACCCAGTGTACTGAGTACCGAGCACCCAGCACCCTGAGTACTGAGCACCCAGCACCCTGAACACTGAGCACCCAGCACCCTGAGTACTGAGCACCGAGCACCCTGAGTACTGAGCACCCAGCACCCCGAGCACTGAGCACCCAGCACACCGAGCACTCAGCACACAGCACCCCGTACACTGAGCACCCAGCACACCGAGCACTGAGCACCCAGCACCCCGAGCACCGAGCACCGAGCACCCTGAGCACTGAGCACCCAGCACCCTGAGCACTGAGCACCGAGCACCCTGAGCACTGAGCACCCAGCACCCTGAGTACTGAGCACCCAGCACCCTGAGTACTGAGCACCCAGCACCCTGAGCACTGAGCACCGAGCACCCTGAGCACTGAGCACCCAGCACCCTGAGTACTGAGCACCCAGCACCCTGAGCACTGAGCACCGAGCACCCTGAGTACTGAGCACCCAGCACCCCGAGCACCGAGCACCATGAGTACTAAGAACCGAGCACCCTGAGCACTGAGCACCGAGCACCCTGAGCACTGAGCACCCAGCTCCCTGAGTACTGAGCACCCAGCACCCTGAGCACTGAGCACCGAGCACCCTGAGCACTGAGCACCCAGCACCCTGAGGACTGAGTACCCAGCACCCCGAGCACTGAGCACCCAGCACCCTGAGCACTGAGCACCCTGAGTACTGAGCACTGAGCACCCTGAGTACTGAGCACCCAGCACCCTGAGTATTGAGCACCCAGCAACCTGAGCACTGAGCACCGAGCACCCTGAGCACTGAGCACCCAGCACCCTGAGCACTGAGCAGCCAGCACCCTGAGCACTGAGCACCCAGCACCCTGAGTACTGAGCACCCTGAGTACTGAGCACACAGCACCGTGAGCACTGAGCACCCAGCACCCCGAGCACTGAGCACCCAGCACCCTGAGCACTGAGCACCCTGAGTACTGAGCACTGAGCACCCTGAGTACTGAGCACTGAGCACCCTGAGTACTGAGCACCCAGCACCCTGAGTACTGAGAACCCAGCACCCTGAGCAATGAGCACCCTGAGTACTGAGCACCCAGCAGCCTGAGCACTGAGCACCGAGCACCCCGAGCACTGAGCACCCAGCACCCTGAGTACTGAGCACACATCACCGTGAGCACTGAGGACCCAGCACCCCGAGCACTGAGCACCCAGCACCCTGAGCACTGAGCACCCTGAGTACTGAGCACTGAGCACCCTGAGAACTGAGCACTGAGCACCCTGAGTACTGAGCACCCAGCACCCTGAGTACTGAGAACCCAGCACCCTGAGCAATGAGCACCCTGAGTACTGAGCACCCAGCACCCTGAGTACTAAGCACCGAGCACCCTTAGTACTGAGCACCCAGTACCCTGAGCACTGAGCACCCAGCACCCGGAGCACTGAGCACACAGAACCCTGAGTACTGAGCACCGAGCACCCCGAGCACTGAGCACCCAGCACCCTGAGCACTGAGCACCCAGCACCCCGAGCACTGAGCACCCAGCACCCGGAGCACTGAGCACCCAGCACCCCGTGCAATGAGCACCCAGCACCCTGAGTACTGAGCACCCAGCACCCCGAGTACTGAGCACCCAGCAACCTGAGCACCGAGCACCCAGCACCCCGAGCACTGAGCACCCAGCATCCTTAGCACTGAGCACCCAGCACCCTGAGTACTGAGCACTGAGCACCCCGAGTACTGAGTACCCAGCACCCCGAGCACTGAGCACCGAGCACCCCGAGCACTGAGCACCCAGCACCCCGAGCACTGAGCACCCAGCACCCTGAGGACTGAGCACCCAGCACCCGAGCACTGAGCACCCAGCACCCCGAGCACTGAGCACCCAGCATCCCGAGCACTGAGCACCCAGCACCCTGAGTACTGAGCACCCAGCACCCTGAGTACTCAGCACCCAGCACCCTGAGCACTGAGCAACCAGCACCCTGAGTACTGAGCACCCAGCACCCAAAGCACTGAGCACCCTGAGTACTGAGCACCCAGCACCCCAAGCACTGAGCACACTGAGTACTGAGCACCCAGCACCCTGATTAATGAGCACCCAGCACCCCGAGCACTGAGCACCCAGCACCCTGAGTACTGAGCACCCAGCACCCTGAGTACTGAGCACCCAGCACCCTGAGTACTGAGCACTCAGCACCCTGAGTACTGAGCACCCTGAGTTCTGAGCACCCAGCACCGTGAGCACTGAGCACCCAGCACCTTGAGTACTGAGCACCGAGCACCCCGAGCACTGAGCAAACAGCACCCTGAGTACTGAGCACCCAGCACCCCGAGCACTGGGCACCCAGCACCCTGAGTACTGAGCACCCAGCACCCTGAGTACTGAGCACTGAGCACCCTGAGCACTGAGCACCCAAAACCCCGAGCACTGAGCACCCAGCACCCTGAGTACTGAGCACCCAGTGTACTGAGTACCGAGCACCCAGCACCCTGAGTACTGAGCACCCAGCACCCTGAACACTGAGCACCCAGCACCCTGAGTACTGAGCACCGAGCACCCTGAGTACTGAGCACCCAGCACCCCGAGCACTGAGCACCCAGCACACCGAGCACTCAGCACCCAGCACCCCGTACACTGAGCACCCAGCACACCGAGCACTGAGCACCCAGCACCCCGAGCACCGAGCACCGAGCACCCTGAGCACTGAGCACCCAGCACCCTGAGCACTGAGCACCGAGCACCCTGAGCACTGAGCACCCAGCACCCTGAGTACTGAGCACCCAGCACCCTGAGTACTGAGCACCCAGCACCCTGAGCACTGAGCACCGAGCACCCTGAGCACTGAGCACCCAGCACCCTGAGTACTGAGCACCCAGCACCCTGAGCACTGAGCACCGAGCACCCTGAGTACTGAGCACCCAGCACCCCGAGCACCGAGCACCATGAGTACTAAGAACCGAGCACCCTGAGCACTGAGCACCGAGCACCCTGAGCACTGAGCACCCAGCTCCCTGAGTACTGAGCACCCAGCACCCTGAGCACTGAGCACCGAGCACCCTGAGCACTGAGCACCCAGCACCCTGAGGACTGAGTACCCAGCACCCCGAGCACTGAGCACCCAGCACCCTGAGCACTGAGCACCCTGAGTACTGAGCACTGAGCACCCTGAGTACTGAGCACCCAGCACCCTGAGTATTGAGCACCCAGCAACCTGAGCACTGAGCACCGAGCACCCTGAGCACTGAGCACCCAGCACCCTGAGCACTGAGCAGCCAGCACCCTGAGCACTGAGCACCCAGCACCCTGAGTACTGAGCACCCTGAGTACTGAGCACACAGCACCGTGAGCACTGAGCACCCAGCACCCCGAGCACTGAGCACCCAGCACCCTGAGCACTGAGCACCCTGAGTACTGAGCACTGAGCACCCTGAGTACTGAGCACTGAGCACCCTGAGTACTGAGCACCCAGCACCCTGAGTACTGAGAACCCAGCACCCTGAGCAATGAGCACCCTGAGTACTGAGCACCCAGCAGCCTGAGCACTGAGCACCGAGCACCCCGAGCACTGAGCACCCAGCACCCTGAGTACTGAGCACACATCACCGTGAGCACTGAGGACCCAGCACCCCGAGCACTGAGCACCCAGCACCCTGAGCACTGAGCACCCTGAGTACTGAGCACTGAGCACCCTGAGAACTGAGCACTGAGCACCCTGAGTACTGAGCACCCAGCACCCTGAGTACTGAGAACCCAGCACCCTGAGCAATGAGCACCCTGAGTACTGAGCACCCAGCACCCTGAGTACTAAGCACCGAGCACCCTGAGTACTGAGCACCCAGTACCCTGAGCACTGAGCACCCAGCTCCCGGAGCACTGAGCACACAGAACCCTGAGTACTGAGCACCGAGCACCCCGAGCACTGAGCACCCAGCACCCTGAGCACTGAGCACCCAGCACCCCGAGCACTGAGCACCCAGCACCCGGAGCACTGAGCACCCAGCACCCCGTGCAATGAGCACCCAGCACCCTGAGTACTGAGCACCCAGCACCCCGAGTACTGAGCACCCAGCAACCTGAGCACCGAGCACCCAGCACCCCGAGCACTGAGCACCCAGCATCCTTAGCACTGAGCACCCAGCACCCTGAGTACTGAGCACTGAGCACCCCGAGTACTGAGTACCCAGCACCCCGAGCACTGAGCACCGAGCACCCCGAGCACTGAGCACCCAGCACCCCGAGCACTGAGCACCCAGCACCCTGAGGACTGAGCACCCAGCACCCGAGCACTGAGCACCCAGCACCCCGAGCACTGAGCACCCAGCATCCCGAGCACTGAGCACCCAGCACCCTGAGTACTGAGCACCCAGCACCCTGAGTACTCAGCACCCAGCACCCTGAGCACTGAGCAACCAGCACCCTGAGTACTGAGCACCCAGCACCCAAAGCACTGAGCACCCTGAGTACTGAGCACCCAGCACCCCAAGCACTGAGCACACTGAGTACTGAGCACCCAGCACCCTGATTAATGAGCACCCAGCACCCCGAGCACTGAGCACCCAGCACCCTGAGTACTGAGCACCCAGCACCCTGAGTACTGAGCACTCAGCACCCTGAGTACTGAGCACCCTGAGTTCTGAGCACCCAGCACCGTGAGCACTGAGCACCCAGCACCTTGAGTACTGAGCACCGAGCACCCCGAGCACTGAGCAAACAGCACCCTGAGTACTGAGCACCCAGCACCCCGAGCACTGGGCACCCAGCACCCTGAGTACTGAGCACCCAGCACCCTGAGTACTGAGCACTGAGCACCCTGAGCAATGAGCACCCAAAACCCCGAGCACTGAGCACCCAGCACCCTGAGTACTGAGCACCCAGCACCCTGAGTACTGAGCTCTCAGCACCCTGAGTACTGAGCACCGAGCTCCCCGAGCACTGAGCACCCAGCACCCTGAGCACTTAGCACCCTGAGGACTGAGCACCCAGCACCCTGAGTACTGAGCACCCAGCACCCTGAGTACTGAGCACCCAGCATCCTGATTACTGAGCACCCTGAGTACTGAGCACCCAGCACCCTGAGCACTGAGCACCCAGCACCCTGAGTACTGTGCAACCTGAGTACTGAGCACCCAGCAACCTGAGTACTTAGCACCCAGCACCTGAGCACTGAGCACCCAGCACCCTGAGTACTGAGCACCGAGCACTCCGAGTACTGAGCACCCAGCACCCCGAGCACTGAGCACCCAGCACCCTGAGCACTGAGCACCCAACACCCCAAGCACTGAGCACCCAGCACACCGAGCACTGAGCACCCAGCACCCCGAGCACCGAGCACCATGAGTACTAAGAACCGAGCACCCTGAGCACTGAGCACCCAGCACCCTGAGCACTGAGCACAAAGCACCCTGAGTACTGAGCCCCTAGCACCCCGTGCACTGAGCACCCAGCACCCTGAGTACTGAGCACCCAGCACCCTGAGCACTGAGCACCGAGCACCCTGAGCACTGAGCACCCAGCACCCTGAGGACTGAGTACCCAGCACCCCGAGCACTGAGCACCCAGCACCCTGAGCACTGAGCACCCTGAGTACTGAGCACGGAGCACCCTGAGTACTGAGCACCCAGCACCCTGAGTATTGAGCACCCAGCAACCTGAGCACTGAGCACCGAGCACCCTGAGCACTGAGCACCCAGCACCCTGATCACTGAGCAGCCAGCACCCTGAGCACTGAGCACCCAGCACCCTGAGTACTGAGCACCCTGAGTACTGAGCACACAGCACCGTGAGCACTGAGCACCCAGCAACCCGAGCACTGAGCACCCAGCACCCTGAGCACTGAGCACCCTGAGTACTGAGCACTGAGCACCCTGAGTACTGAGCACTGAGCACCCTGAGTACTGAGCACCCAGCACCCTGAGTACTGAGAACCCAGCACCCTGAGCAATGAGCACCCTGAGTACTGAGCACCCAGCAGCCTGAGCACTGAGCACCGAGCACCCCGATCACTGAGCACCCAGCACCCTGAGTACTGAGCACACAGCACCGTGAGCACTGAGCACCCAGCACCCCGAGAACTGAGCACCCAGCACCCTGAGCACTGAGCACCCTGAGTACTGAGCACTGAGCACCCTGAGTACTGAGCACTGAGCACCCTGAGTACTGAGCACCCAGCACCCTGAGTACTGAGCACCCAGCACCCCAAGCACTGAGCACCCTGAGTACTGAGCACCCAGCACCCTGATTAATGAGCACCCAGCACCCCGAGCACTGAGCACCCAGCACCCTGAGTACTGAGCACCCAGCACCCTGAGTACTGAGCACCCAGCACCCTGAGTACTGAGCACTCAGCACCCTGAGTACTGAGCACCCTGAGTTCTGAGCACCCAGCACCGTGAGCACTGAGCACCCAGCACCTTGAGTACTGAGCACCGAGCACCCCGAGCACTGAGCAAACAGCACCCTGAGTACTGAGCACCCAGCACCCCGAGCACTGAGCACCCAGCACCCTGAGTACTGAGCACCCAGCACCCTGAGTACTGAGCACTGAGCACCCTGAGCACTGAGCACCCAAAACCCCGAGCACTGAGCACCCAGCACCCTGAGTACTGAGCACCCAGTGTACTGAGTACCGAGCACCCAGCACCCTGAGTACTGAGCACCCAGCACCCTGAACACTGAGCACCCAGCACCCTGAGTACTGAGCACCGAGCACCCTGAGTACTGAGCACCCAGCACCCCGAGCACTGAGCACCCAGCACACCGAGCACTCAGCACCCAGCACCCCGTACACTGAGCACCCAGCACACCGAGCACTGAGCACCCAGCACCCCGAGCACCGAGCACCGAGCACCCTGAGCACTGAGCACCCAGCACCCTGAGCACTGAGCACCGAGCACCCTGAGCACTGAGCACCCAGCACCCTGAGTACTGAGCACCCAGCACCCTGAGTACTGAGCACCCAGCACCCTGAGCACTGAGCACCGAGCACCCTGAGCACTGAGCACCCAGCACCCTGAGTACTGAGCACCCAGCACCCTGAGCACTGAGCACCGAGCACCCTGAGTACTGAGCACCCAGCACCCCGAGCACCGAGCACCATGAGTACTAAGAACCGAGCACCCTGAGCACTGAGCACCGAGCACCCTGAGCACTGAGCACCCAGCTCCCTGAGTACTGAGCACCCAGCACCCTGAGCACTGAGCACCGAGCACCCTGAGCACTGAGCACCCAGCACCCTGAGGACTGAGTACCCAGCACCCCGAGCACTGAGCACCCAGCACCCTGAGCACTGAGCACCCTGAGTACTGAGCACTGAGCACCCTGAGTACTGAGCACCCAGCACCCTGAGTATTGAGCACCCAGCAACCTGAGCACTGAGCACCGAGCACCCTGAGCACTGAGCACCCAGCACCCTGAGCACTGAGCAGCCAGCACCCTGAGCACTGAGCACCCAGCACCCTGAGTACTGAGCACCCTGAGTACTGAGCACACAGCACCGTGAGCACTGAGCACCCAGCACCCCGAGCACTGAGCACCCAGCACCCTGAGCACTGAGCACCCTGAGTACTGAGCACTGAGCACCCTGAGTACTGAGCACTGAGCACCCTGAGTACTGAGCACCCAGCACCCTGAGTACTGAGAACCCAGCACCCTGAGCAATGAGCACCCTGAGTACTGAGCACCCAGCAGCCTGAGCACTGAGCACCGAGCACCCCGAGCACTGAGCACCCAGCACCCTGAGTACTGAGCACACATCACCGTGAGCACTGAGGACCCAGCACCCCGAGCACTGAGCACCCAGCACCCTGAGCACTGAGCACCCTGAGTACTGAGCACCCAGCACCCTGAGTACTGAGAACCCAGCACCCTGAGCAATGAGCACCCTGAGTACTGAGCACCCAGCACCCTGAGTACTAAGCACCGAGCACCCTGAGTACTGAGCACCCAGTACCCTGAGCACTGAGCACCCAGCACCCTGAGCACTGAGCACCCAGCACCCCGAGCACTGAGCACCCAGCACCCGGAGCACTGAGCACCCAGCACCCCGTGCAATGAGCACCCAGCACCCTGAGTACTGAGCACCCAGCACCCCGAGTACTGAGCACCCAGCAACCTGAGCACCGAGCACCCAGCACCCCGAGCACTGAGCACCCAGCATCCTTAGCACTGAGCACCCAGCACCCTGAGTACTGAGCACTGAGCACCCCGAGTACTGAGTACCCAGCACCCCGAGCACTGAGCACCGAGCACCCCGAGCACTGAGCACCCAGCACCCCGAGCACTGAGCACCCAGCACCCTGAGGACTGAGCACCCAGCACCCGAGCACTGAGCACCCAGCACCCCGAGCACTGAGCACCCAGCATCCCGAGCACTGAGCACCCAGCACCCTGAGTACTGAGCACCCAGCACCCTGAGTACTCAGCACCCAGCACCCTGAGCACTGAGCAACCAGCACCCTGAGTACTGAGCACCCAGCACCCAAAGCACTGAGCACCCTGAGTACTGAGCACCCAGCACCCCAAGCACTGAGCACACTGAGTACTGAGCACCCAGCACCCTGATTAATGAGCACCCAGCACCCCGAGCACTGAGCACCCAGCACCCTGAGTACTGAGCACCCAGCACCCTGAGTACTGAGCACCCAGCACCCTGAGTACTGAGCACTCAGCACCCTGAGTACTGAGCACCCTGAGTTCTGAGCACCCAGCACCGTGAGCACTGAGCACCCAGCACCTTGAGTACTGAGCACCGAGCACCCCGAGCACTGAGCAAACAGCACCCTGAGTACTGAGCACCCAGCACCCCGAGCACTGGGCACCCAGCACCCTGAGTACTGAGCACCCAGCACCCTGAGTACTGAGCACTGAGCACCCTGAGCACTGAGCACCCAAAACCCCGAGCACTGAGCACCCAGCACCCTGAGTACTGAGCACCCAGCACCCTGAGTACTGAGCTCTCAGCACCCTGAGTACTGAGCACCGAGCTCCCCGAGCACTGAGCACCCAGCACCCTGAGCACTTAGCACCCTGAGGACTGAGCACCCAGCACCCTGAGTACTGAGCACCCAGCACCCTGAGTACTGAGCACCCAGCATCCTGATTACTGAGCACCCTGAGTACTGAGCACCCAGCACCCTGAGCACTGAGAACCCAGCACCCTGAGTACTGTGCAACCTGAGTACTGAGCACCCAGCAACCTGAGTACTTAGCACCCAGCACCTGAGCACTGAGCACCCAGCACCCTGAGTACTGAGCACCGAGCACTCCGAGTACTGAGCACCCAGCACCCCGAGCACTGAGCACCCAGCACCCTGAGCACTGAGCACCCAACACCCCAAGCACTGAGCACCCAGCACACCGAGCACTGAGCACCCAGCACCCCGAGCACCGAGCACCATGAGTACTAAGAACCGAGCACCCTGAGCACTGAGCACCCAGCACCCTGAGCACTGAGCACAAAGCACCCTGAGTACTGAGCCCCTAGCACCCCGTGCACTGAGCACCCAGCACCCTGAGTACTGAGCACCCAGCACCCTGAGCACTGAGCACCGAGCACCCTGAGCACTGAGCACCCAGCACCCTGAGGACTGAGTACCCAGCACCCCGAGCACTGAGCACCCAGCACCCTGAGCACTGAGCACCCTGAGTACTGAGCACGGAGCACCCTGAGTACTGAGCACCCAGCACCCTGAGTATTGAGCACCCAGCAACCTGAGCACTGAGCACCGAGCACCCTGAGCACTGAGCACCCAGCACCCTGATCACTGAGCAGCCAGCACCCTGAGCACTGAGCACCCAGCACCCTGAGTACTGAGCACCCTGAGTACTGAGCACACAGCACCGTGAGCACTGAGCACCCAGCAACCCGAGCACTGAGCACCCAGCACCCTGAGCACTGAGCACCCTGAGTACTGAGCACTGAGCACCCTGAGTACTGAGCACTGAGCACCCTGAGTACTGAGCACCCAGCACCCTGAGTACTGAGAACCCAGCACCCTGAGCAATGAGCACCCTGAGTACTGAGCACCCAGCAGCCTGAGCACTGAGCACCGAGCACCCCGATCACTGAGCACCCAGCACCCTGAGTACTGAGCACACAGCACCGTGAGCACTGAGCACCCAGCACCCCGAGAACTGAGCACCCAGCACCCTGAGCACTGAGCACCCTGAGTACTGAGCACTGAGCACCCTGAGTACTGAGCACTGAGCACCCTGAGTACTGAGCACCCAGCACCCTGAGTACTGAGAACCCAGCACCCTGAGCAATGAGCACCCTGAGTACTGAGCACCCAGCACCCTGAGTACTAAGCACCGAGCACCCTGAGTACTGAGCACCCAGTACCCTGAGCACTGAGCACCCAGCACCCGGAGCACTGAGCACACAGAACCCTGAGTACTGAGCACCGAGCACCCCGAGCACTGAGCACCCAGCACCCTGAGCACTGAGCACCCAGCACCCCGAGCACTGAGCACCCAGCACCCGGAGCACTGAGCACCCAGCACCCCGAGCAATGAGCACACAGCACCCTGAGTACTGAGCACCCAGCACCCCGAGTACTGAGCACCCAGCAACCTGAGCACCGAGCACCCAGCACCCCGAGCACTGAGCACCCAGCACCCTGAGCACTGAGCACCCAGCACCCTGAGTACTGTGCAACCTGAGTACTGAGCACCCAGCAACCTGAGTACTTAGCACCCAGCACCTGAGCACTGAGCACCCAGCACCCTGAGTACTGAACACCGAGCACTCCGAGTACTGAGCACCCAGCACCCCGAGCACTGAGCACCCAGCACCCTGAGCACTGAGCACCCAACACCCCAAGCACTGAGCACCCAGCACACCGAGCACTGAGCACCCAGCACCCCGAGCACCGAGCACCATGAGTACTAAGAACCGAGCACCCTGAGCACTGAGCACCCAGCACCCTGAGCACTGAGCACAAAGCACCCTGAGTACTGAGCACTGAGCACCCCGAGTACTGAGCACCCAGCACCCCGAGCACTGAGCAGCCACCAACCTGAGTACTGAGAACAGATCACCCTGAGTACTGAGCACCCAGCACCCTGAGTACTGAGCCCCCAGCACCCTGAGTACTGAGCACCCAGCACCACCCTCAGCACTGAGCACCCAGCACCCCGAGCACTGAGCACCCAGCACCCTGAGCACTGTGCACCCAGCACCCCGAGTACTGAGCACCCAGCACCCCGAGTACTGAGCACCGAGCACCTCGAGCACTGAGCACCCAGCACCCTGAGTACTGAGCACCCAGCACCCTGAGTACTGAGCACTGAGCACCCCTAGTACTGAGCACCCAGCACCCCGAGCACTGAGCACCCAGCAACCTGAGTACTGAGAACAGATCACCCTGAGTACTGAGCACCCAGCACCCTGAGTACTGAGCACCCAGCACCCTGAGTACTGAGCACCCAGCACCCCGAGCACTGAGCACCCACCACCATGAGAATGAGCACCCAGCACCCTGAGTACTGAGAACCGAGCACCCTGAGTACTGAGCACCCAGCACCTTGTGTACTGAGCCCCTAGCACCCTGAGAATGAGCACCCAGCACCATGAGTACTGAGCACCCAGCACCCTGAGTACTGAACACTAAGCACCCAGAGCACTGAGAACCCAGCACCCCGAGCACGGAGCACCCAGCACCCTGAGCACTGAGCACCCAGCACCCTGAGCACTGAGCACCCAGCACCCTGAGTACTGAGCACCCAGCACGCTGAGTACTGAGCACCCAGCACCCCGAGCACTGAGCACCCAGCACCCTGTGTACTGAGCACTGAGCACCCTGAGTACTAAGCACCCAGCACCCTGAGTACTGAGCACCCGGGACCCTGAGCACTGAGCACCGAGCACCCCGAGCACTGAGCACCCAGCACCCTGAGCACTCAGCACCCAGCACCCCGAGCACTGAGCACCCAGGACCCTGAGCACTGAGCACCCAGCACCCTGAGCACGGAGCACCCCGAGGACTGAGCACCCAGCACCCTGAGCACTGAGCACCCAGCACCTTGAGTACTGAGCACCGAGCACCCCGAGCACTAAGCACCCAGCACCCTGAGTACTGAGCACCCAGCACCCTGAGCACTGAGCACAGAGCACCCTGAGCACTGAGCAGCCAGCACCCCGAGCACGGAGCAGTCAGCACGCTGAGTACTGAGCACCCAACACCCAGAGTACGGAGCACCCAGCACCCTGAGCACTGAGCACCCAGCACCCCGAGTACTGAGCACCCAGCACCCTGAGTACTGAGCACCCAGCACCCTGAGCACTGAGCACCCGGAGGACTGAGCACCCAGCACCCTGAGCACTGAGCACCGATCACCCTGAGCACTGACCACCCAGCACCCCGAGCAATGAGCACCCAGCACCCTGAGCACTGAGCACCCAGCACCCCGAGTACTGAGCACCCAGCACCCTGAGTACTGAGCACCCAGCACCGTGA
The DNA here is from genome assembly GCF_018167655.1 of Microtus oregoni. Classification (NCBI taxonomy): domain Eukaryota; kingdom Metazoa; phylum Chordata; class Mammalia; order Rodentia; family Cricetidae; genus Microtus; species Microtus oregoni. The sequence continues at coordinate 22,467 of NW_024544973.1, forward strand.
GCACTGAGCACCCGGAGGACTGAGCACCCAGCACCCTGAGCACTGAGCACCGATCACCCTGAGCACTGAGCACCCAGCACCCCGAGTACTGAGCACCCAGCACCCTGAGTACTGAGCACCCAGCACCCTGAGCACTGAGCACCCCGAGTACTGAGCACCCAGCACCCCGAGCACTGAGCAGCCACCAACCTGAGTACTGAGAACAGATCACCCTCAGTACTGAGCACCCAGCACCCTGAGTACTGAGCCCCCAGCACCCTGAGTACTGAGCACCCAGCACCACCCTCAGCACTGAGCACCCAGCACCCCGAGCACTGAGCACCCAGCACCCTGAGCACTGAGCACCCAGCACCCCGAGTACTGAGCACCCAGCACCCCGAGTACTGAGCACCGAGCACCTCGAGAACTGAGCACCCAGCACCCTGAGTACTGAGCACCCAGCACCCTGAGTACTGAGCACTGAGCACCCCTAGTACTGAGCACCCAGCACCCCGAGCACTGAGCACCCAGCAACCTGAGTACTGAGAACAGATCACCCTGAGTACTGAGCACCCAGCACCCTGAGTACTGAGCACCCAGCACCCTGAGTACTGAGCACCCAGCACCCCGAGCACTGAGCACCCACCACCCCGAGAATGAGCACCCAGCACCCTGAGTACTGAGAACCGAGCACCCTGAGTACTGAGCACCCAGCACCTTGTGTACTGAGCCCCTAGCACCCTGAGAATGAGCACCCAGCACCATGAGTACTGAGCACCCAGCACCCTGAGTACTGAACACTAAGCACCCAGAGCACTGAGAACCCAGCACCCCGAGCACGGAGCACCCAGCACCCTGAGCACTGAGCACCCAGCACCCTGAGCACTGAGCACCCAGCACCCTGAGTACTGAGCACCCAGCACGCTGAGTACTGAGCACCCAGCACCCCGAGCACTGAGCACCCAGCACCCTGTGTACTGAGCACTGAGCACCCTGAGTACTAAGCACCCAGCACCCTGAGTACTGAGCACCCGGGACCCTGAGCACTGAGCACCGAGCACCCCGAGCACTGAGCACCCAGCACCCTGAGCACTCAGCACCCAGCACCCCGAGCACTGAGCACCCAGGACCCTGAGCACTGAGCACCCAGCACCCTGAGCACGGAGCACCCCGAGGACTGAGCACCCAGCACCCTGAGCACTGAGCACCCAGCACCTTGAGTACTGAGCACCGAGCACCCCGAGCACTAAGCACCCAGCACCCTGAGTACTGAGCACCCAGCACCCTGAGCACTGAGCACAGAGCACCCTGAGCACTGAGCAGCCAGCACCCCGAGCACGGAGCACCCAGCACGCTGAGTACTGAGCACCCAACACCCAGAGTACGGAGCACCCAGCACCCTGAGCACTGAGCACCCAGCACCCCGAGAAATGAGCACCCAGCACCCTGAGTACTGAGCACCCAGCACCCTGAGCACTGAGCACCCGGAGGACTGAGCACCCAGCACCCTGAGCACTGAGCACCGATCACCCTGAGCACTGACCACCCAGCACCCCGAGCAATGAGCACCCAGCACCCTGAGCACTGAGCACCCAGCACCCCGAGTACTGAGCACCCAGCACCCTGAGTACTGAGCACCCAGCACCGTGAGCACTGAGCACCCGGAGGACTGAGCACCCAGCACCCTGAGCACTGAGCACCGATCACCCTGAGCACTGAGCACCCAGCACCCCGAGTACTGAGCACCCAGCACCCTGAGTACTGAGCACCCAGCACCCTGAGCACTGAGCACCCGGAGGACTGAGCACCCAGCACCCTGAGTACTGAGCACCCAGCACCCCGAGTACTGAGCACCCAGCACCCTGAGTACTGAGCACCCAGCACCCAGAGCACTGAGCACCCAGCACCCTGAGTACTGAGCACCCTGAGTACTGAGCACTGAGCACCGAGCACCCTGAGTACTGAGCACCCTGAGGACTGAGCATCCAGCACCCTGAGCACTGAGCACCCAGCACCCTGAGTACTGAGCACAGATCACCCTGATCACTGAGCACCCAGCACCCCGAGCACTGAGCACCCAGCACCCTGAGTACTGAGCACCCAGCACCCTGAGCACTGAGCACCAAGCACCCTGAGTACTGAACACCCAGCACCCTGAGCACTGAGCACTGAGCACCCAGCACCCTGAGCACTGAGCACTGAGCACCCAGCACCCCGAGCACTGAGCACCCAGCACCCTGAGCACCCAGCACCCTGAGCACTGAGCACCCTGAGCACTGAGCACCCTGAGCACTGAGCACTGAGCACCCAGCACCCTGAGTACTGAGCACCCAACACTCTGAGCACTGAGCACCCAGCACGCTGAGTACTGAGCACCGATCACCCTGAGCACTGAGCACCTAGGACCCCGAGCACTGAGCACCCAGCACCCTGAGTACAGAGCACCCAGCACCCCGTGTACTGAGCACCCAGCACCCCGAGCACTGAGCACCCAGCACCCTGAGTACTGAGCACCGATCACCATGAGCACTGAGCACCCAGCACCCTGAGTACTGAGCACCCAGCAGCCTGAGCACTGAGCACCCAGCACCCTGAGCACTGAGCACCCAGCACCCTGAGTACTGAGCACCCAGCACCCTGAGTACTGAGTACCCAGCACACTGAGCACTGAGCACCCAGCACCCTGAGTACTGAGCACCGAGCACCCTGAGTACTGAGCACCCAGCACCCTTAGTACTGAGCACCCAGCACCCTGAGCACTGAGCACCCAGCACCCTGAGTACTGAGCACCCAGTACCACCCTCAGCACTGAGCACCCAGCACCCCGAGCACTGAGCACCCAGCACCCTGAGCACTGAGCACCCAGCACCCTGAGTACTGAGCACCCAGCACCCCGAGTACTGAGCACCGAGCACCTCGAGCACTGAGCACCCAGCACCCTGAGTACTGAGCACCCAGCACCCTGAGTACTGAGCACTGAGCACCCCGAGTACTGAGCACCCAGCACCCCGAGCACTGAGCAGCCACCAACCTGAGTACTGAGAACAGATCACCCTGAGTACTGAGCACCCAGCACCCTGAGTACTGAGCCCCCAGCACCCTGAGTACTGAGCACCCAGCACCCCGAGCACTGAGCACCCAGCACCCCGAGAATGAGCACCCAGCACCCTGAGTACTGAGAACCGAGCACCCTGAGTACTGAGCACCCAGCACCCTGAGTACTGAGCCCCTAGAACCCTGAGAATGAGCACGCAGCACCATGAATACTGAGCACCCAGCACCCTGAGTACTGAGCACTAAGCACCCAGAGCACTGAGAACCCAGCACCCCGAGCACGGAGCACCCAGGACCCCGAGCACTGAGAACTGAGCACCCAGCACCCTGAGTACTGAGCACCGAGCTCCCCGAGCACTGAGCACCCTGAGTACTGAGCACCCAGCACCCCGATCACTGAGCACCCAGCACCCTGAGCACTGAGCACCCAGCACCCTGAGCACTGAGCACCCAGCACCCTGAGTACTGAGCACCCAGCATGCTGAGTACTGAGCACCCAGCACCCCGAGCATTGAGCAACCAGCACCCTGAGTACTGAGCACTGAGCACCCAGCACCCCGAGCACTGAGCACCCAGCACCCTGAGCACTGAGCACCCAGCACCCTGAGCACGGAGCACCCCGAGGACTTAGCACCCAGCACCCTGAGCACTGAGCACCCAGCACCTTGAGTACTGAGCACCGAGCACCCCGAGCACTAAGCACCCAGCACCCTGAGTACTGAGCACCCAGCACCCTGAGCACTGAGCACATAGCACCCTGAGCACTGAGCAGCCAGCACCCCGAGCACGGAGCACCCAGCACCCTGAGTACTGAGCACCCAGCACCCCGAGCACTGAGCACCCAGCACCCTGTGTACTGAGCACTGAGCACCCTGAGTACTAAGCACCCAGCACCCTGAGTACTGAGCACCCGGGACCCTGAGCACTGAGCACCGAGCACCCCGAGCACTGAGCACCCAGCACCCTGAGCACTCAGCACCCAGCACCCCGAGCACTGAGCACCCAGGACCCTGAGCACTGAGCACCCAGCACCCTGAGCACGGAGCACCCCGAGGACTGAGCACCCAGCACCCTGAGCACTGAGCACCCAGCACCTTGAGTACTGAGCACCGAGCACCCCGAGCACTAAGCACCCAGCACCCAGAGTACTGAGCACCCAGCACCCTGAGCACTGAGCACAGAGCACCCTGAGCACTGAGCACCCAGCACCCGAGCACTGAGCACCCAGCACCCTGAGCACTGAGCACCCAGCACCCCGAGTACTGAGCACCCAGCACCCTGAGTACTGAGCACCCAGCACCCTGAGCACTGAGCACCGGGAGGACTGAGCACCCAGCACCCTGAGCACTGAGCACCGATCACCCTGAGCACTGAGCACCCAGCACCCCGAGTACTGAGCACCCAGCACCCTGAGTACTGAGCACGCAGCACCCTGAGCACTGAGCACCCGGAGGACTGAGCACCCAGCACCCTGAGTACTGAGCACCCAGCACCCCGAGTACTGAGCACCCAGCACCCTGAGTACTGAGCACCCAGCACCCCGAGCACTGAGCACCCAGCACCCTGAGTACTGAGCACCCTGAGTACTGAGCACTGAGCACCGAGCACCCTGAGTACTGAGCACCCTGAGGACTGAGCACCCAGCACCCTGAGCACTGAGCACCCAGCACCCTGAGTACTGAGCACAGATCACCCTGATCACTGAGCACCCAGCACCCCGAGCACTGAGCACCCAGCACCCTGAGTACTGAGCACCCAGCACCCTGAGCACTGAGCACCAAGCACCCTGAGTACTGAACACCCAGCACCCTGAGCACTGAGTACTGAACACCCAGCACCCTGAGCACTGAGCACTGAGCACCAAGCACCCTGAGTACTGAACACCCAGCACCCTGAGCACTGAGCACCCAGCACCCCGAGCACTGAGCACCCAGCACCCTGAGCACCCAGCACCCTGAGGACTGAGCACCCTGAGCACTGAGCACCCTGAGCACTGAGCACTGAGCACCCAGCACCCTGAGTACTGAGCACCCAACACTCTGAGCACTGAGCACCCAGCACGCTGAGTACTGAGCACCGATCACCCTGAGCACTGAGCACCTAGGACCCCGAGCACTGAGCACCCAGCACCCTGAGTACAGAGCACCCAGCACCCCGTGTACTGAGCACCCAGCACCCCGAGCACTGAGCACCCAGCACCCTGAGTACTGAGCACTGATCACCATGAGCACTGAGCACCCAGCACCCTGAGTACTGAGCACCCAGCAGCCTGAGCACTGAGCACCCAGCTCCCTGAGCACTGAGCACCCAGCACCCTGAGTACTGAGCACCCGGGACCCTGAGCACTGAGCACCGAGCACCCCGAGCACTGAGCACCCAGCACCCTGAGCACTCAGCACCCAGCACCCCGAGCACTGAGCACCCAGGACCCTGAGCACTGAGCACCCAGCACCCTGAGCACGGAGCACCCCGAGGACTGAGCACCCAGCACCCTGAGCACTGAGCACCCAGCACCTTGAGTACTGAGCACCGAGCACCCCGAGCACTAAGCACCCAGCACCCTGAGTACTGAGCACCCAGCACCCTGAGCACTGAGCACAGAGCACCCTGAGCACTGAGCAGCCAGCACCCCGAGCACGGAGCACCCAGCACGCTGAGTACTGAGCACCCAACACCCAGAGTACGGAGCACCCAGCACCCTGAGCACTGAGCACCCAGCACCCCGAGTACTGAGCACCCAGCACCCTGAGTACTGAGCACCCAGCACCCTGAGCACTGAGCACCCGGAGGACTGAGCACCCAGCACCCTGAGCACTGAGCACCGATCACCCTGAGCACTGAGCACCCAGCACCCCGAGCAATGAGCACCCAGCACCCTGAGCACTGAGCACCCAGCACCCCGAGTACTGAGCACCCAGCACCCTGAGTACTGAGCACCCAGCACCCTGAGCACTGAGCACCCGGAGGACTGAGCACCCAGCACCCTGAGCACTGAGCACCGATCACCCTGAGCACTGAGCACCCAGCAACCCGAGTACTGAGCACCCAGCACCCTGAGTACTGAGCACCCAGCACCCTGAGCACTGAGCACCCGGAGGACTGAGCACCCAGCACCCTGAGTACTGAGCACCCAGCACCCCGAGTACTGAGCACCCAGCACCCTGAGTACTGAGCACCCAGCACCCAGAGCACTGAGCACCCAGCACCCTGAGTACTGAGCACCCTGAGTACTGAGCACTGAGCACCGAGCACCCTGAGTACTGAGCACCCTGAGGACTGAGCATCCAGCACCCTGAGCACTGAGCACCCAGCACCCTGAGTACTGAGCACAGATCACCCTGATCACTGAGCACCCAGCACCCCGAGCACTGAGCACCCAGCACCCTGAGTACTGAGCACCCAGCACCCTGAGCACTGAGCACCAAGCACCCTGAGTACTGAACACCCAGCACCCTGAGCACTGAGCACTGAGCACCCAGCACCCTGAGCACTGAGCACTGAGCACCCAGCACCCCGAGCACTGAGCACCCAGCACCCTGAGCACCAAGCACCCTGAGCACTGAGCACCCTGAGCACTGAGCACCCTGAGCACTGAGCACTGAGCACCCAGCACCCTGAGTACTGAGCACCCAACACTCTGAGCACTGAGCACCCAGCACGCTGAGTACTGAGCACCGATCACCCTGAGCACTGAGCACCTAGGAACCCGAGCACTGAGCACCCAGCACCCTGAGTACAGAGCACCCAGCACCCCGTGTACTGAGCACCCAGCACCCCGAGCACTGAGCACCCAGCACCCTGAGTACTGAGCACCGATCACCATGAGCACTGAGCACCCAGCACCCTGAGTACTGAGCACCCAGCAGTCTGAGCACTGAGCACCCAGCACCCTGAGCACTGAGCACCCAGCACCCTGAGTACTGAGCACCCAGCACCCTGAGTACTGAGTACCCAGTACACTGAGCACTGAGCACCCAGCACCCTGAGTACTGAGCACCGAGCACCCTGAGTACTGAGCACCCAGCACCCTTAGTACTGAGCACCCAGCACCCTGAGCACTGAGCACCCAGCACCCTGAGTACTGAGCACCCAGTACCACCCTCAGCACTGAGCACCCAGCACCCCGAGCACTGAGCACCCAGCACCCTGAGCACTGAGCACCCAGCACCCTGAGTACTGAGCACCCAGCACCCCGAGTACTGAGCACCGAGCACCTCGAGCACTGAGCACCCAGCACCCTGAGTACTGAGCACCCAGCACCCTGAGTACTGAGCACTGAGCACCCCGAGTACTGAGCACCCAGCACCCCGAGCACTGAGCAGCCACCAACCTGAGTACTGAGAACAGATCACCCTGAGTACTGAGCACCCAGCACCCTGAGTACTGAGCCCCCAGCACCCTGAGTACTGAGCACCCAGCACCCCGAGCACTGAGCACCCAGCACCCCGAGTACTGAGCACCCAGCACCCTGAGTACTGAGCACCCAGCACCCTGAGTACTGAGCCCCTAGAACCCTGAGAATGAGCACGCAGCACCATGAATACTGAGCACCCAGCACCCTGAGTACTGAGCACTAAGCACCCAGAGCACTGAGAACCCAGCACCCCGAGCACGGAGCACCCAGGACCCCGAGCACTGAGAACTGAGCACCCAGCACCCTGAGTACTGAGCACCGAGCTCCCCGAGCACTGAGCACCCTGAGTACTGAGCACCCAGCACCCCGATCACTGAGCACCCAGCACCCTGAGCACTGAGCACCCAGCACCCTGAGCACTGAGCACCCAGCACCCTGAGTACTGAGCACCCAGCATGCTGAGTACTGAGCACCCAGCACCCCGAGCATTGAGCAACCAGCACCCTGAGTACTGAGCACTGAGCACCCAGCACCCCGAGCACTGAGCACCCAGCACCCTGAGCACTGAGCACCCAGCACCCTGAGCACAGAGCACCCCAAGGACTTAGCACCCAGCACCCTGAGCACTGAGCACCCAGCACCTTGAGTACTGAGCACCGAGCACCCCGAGCACTAAGCACCCAGCACCCTGAGTACTGAGCACCCAGCACCCTGAGCACTGAGCACATAGCACCCTGAGCACTGAGCAGCCAGCACCCCGAGCACGGAGCACCCAGCACCCTGAGTACTGAGCACCCAGCACCCCGAGCACTGAGCACCCAGCACCCTGTGTACTGAGCACTGAGCACCCTGAGTACTAAGCACCCAGCACCCTGAGTACTGAGCACCCGGGACCCTGAGCACTGAGCACCGAGCACCCCAAGCACTGAGCACCCAGCACCCTGAGCACTCAGCACCCAGCACCCCGAGCACTGAGCACCCAGGACCCTGAGCACTGAGCACCCAGCACCCTGAGCACGGAGCACCCCGAGGACTGAGCACCCAGCACCCTGAGCACTGAGCACCCAGCACCTTGAGTACTGAGCACCGAGCACCCCGAGCACTAAGCACCCAGCACCCAGAGTACTGAGCACCCAGCACCCTGAGCACTGAGCACAGAGCACCCTGAGCACTGAGCAGCCAGCACCCCGAGCACGGAGCACCCAGCACGCTGAGTACTGAGCACCCAACACCCAGAGTACGGAGCACCCAGCACCCTGAGCACTGAGCACCCAGCACCCCGAGTACTGAGCACCCAGCACCCTGAGTACTGAGCACCCAGCACCCTGAGCACTGAGCACCCGGAGGACTGAGCACCCAGCACCCTGAGCACTGAGCACCGATCACCCTGAGCACTGAGCACCCAGCACCCCGAGCAATGAGCACCCAGCACCCTGAGCACTGAGCACTCAGCACCCCGAGTACTGAGCACCCAGCACCCTGAGTACTGAGCACCCAGCACCCTGAGCACTGAGCACCCGGAGGACTGAGCACCCAGCACCCTGAGCACTGAGCACCGATCACCCTGAGCACTGAGCACCCAGCACCCCGAGTACTGAGCACCCAGCACCCTGAGTACTGAGCACCCAGCACCCTGAGCACTGAGCACCCGGAGGACTGAGCACCCAGCACCCTGAGTACTGAGCACCCAGCACCCCGAGTACTGAGCACCCAGCACCCTGAGTACTGAGCTCCCAGCACCCAGAGCACTGAGCACCCAGCACCCTGAGTACTGAGCACCCTGAGTACTGAGCACTGAGCACCGAGCACCCTGAGTACTGAGCACCCTGAGGACTGAGCATCCAGCACCCTGAGCACTGAGCACCCAGCACCCTGAGTACTGAGCACAGATCACCCTGATCACTGAGCACCCAGCACCCCGAGCACTGAGCACCCAGCACCCTGAGTACTGAGCACCCAGCACCCTGAGCACTGAGCACCAAGCACCCTGAGTACTGAACACCCAGCACCCTGAGCACTGAGCACTGAGCACCCAGCACCCTGAGCACTGAGCACTGAGCACCCAGCACCCCGAGCACTGAGCACCCAGCACCCTGAGCACCCAGCACCCTGAGCACTGAGCACCCTGAGCACTGAGCACCCTGAGCACTGAGCACTGAGCACCCAGCACCCTGAGTACTGAGCCCCCAGCACCCTGAGTACTGAGCACCCAGCACCCCGAGCACTGAGCACCCAGCACCCCGAGAATGAGCACCCAGCACCCTGAGTACTGAGAACCGAGCACCCTGAGTACTGAGCACCCAGCACCCTGAGTACTGAGCCCCTAGAACCCTGAGAATGAGCACGCAGCACCATGAATACTGAGCACCCAGCACCCTGAGTACTGAGCACTAAGCACCCAGAGCACTGAGAACCCAGCACCCCGAGCACGGAGCACCCAGGACCCCGAGCACTGAGAACTGAGCACCCAGCACCCTGAGTACTGAGCACCGAGCTCCCCGAGCACTGAGCACCCTGAGTACTGAGCACCCAGCACCCCGATCACTGAGCACCCAGCACCCTGAGCACTGAGCACCCAGCACCCTGAGCACTGAGCACCCAGCACCCTGAGTACTGAGCACCCAGCATGCTGAGTACTGAGCACCCAGCACCCCGAGCATTGAGCAACCAGCACCCTGAGTACTGAGCACTGAGCACCCAGCACCCCGAGCACTGAGCACCCAGCACCCTGAGCACTGAGCACCCAGCACCCTGAGCACGGAGCACCCCGAGGACTTAGCACCCAGCACCCTGAGCACTGAGCACCCAGCACCTTGAGTACTGAGCACCGAGCACCCCGAGCACTAAGCACCCAGCACCCTGAGTACTGAGCACCCAGCACCCTGAGCACTGAGCACATAGCACCCTGAGCACTGAGCAGCCAGCACCCCGAGCACGGAGCACCCAGCACCCTGAGTACTGAGCACCCAGCACCCCGAGCACTGAGCACCCAGCACCCTGTGTACTGAGCACTGAGCACCCTGAGTACTAAGCACCCAGCACCCTGAGTACTGAGCACCCGGGACCCTGAGCACTGAGCACCGAGCACCCCGAGCACTGAGCACCCAGCACCCTGAGCACTCAGCACCCAGCACCCCGAGCACTGAGCACCCAGGACCCTGAGCACTGAGCACCCAGCACCCTGAGCACGGAGCACCCCGAGGACTGAGCACCCAGCACCCTGAGCACTGAGCACCCAGCACCTTGAGTACTGAGCACCGAGCACCCCGAGCACTAAGCACCCAGCACCCAGAGTACTGAGCACCCAGCACCCTGAGCACTGAGCACAGAGCACCCTGAGCACTGAGCAGCCAGCACCCCGAGCACGGAGCACCCAGCACGCTGAGTACTGAGCACCCAACAACCAGAGTACTGACCACCCAGCAACCTGAGTACTGAGCACCCAGCACCCTGAGCACTGAGCACCCAGAGGACTGAGCACCCAGCACCCTGAGCACTGAGCACCGATCACCCTGAGCACTGAGCACCCAGCACCCGAGCACTGAGCACCCAGCACCCTGAGCACTGAGCACCCAGCACCCCGAGTACTGAGCACCCAGCACCCTGAGTACTGAGCACCCAGCACCCTGAGCACTGAGCACCCGGAGGACTGAGCACCCAGCACCCTGAGCACTGAGCACCGATCACCCTGAGCACTGAGCACCCAGCACCCCGAGTACTGAGCACCCAGCACCCTGAGTACTGAGCACGCAGCACCCTGAGCACTGAGCACCCGGAGGACTGAGCACCCAGCACCCTGAGTACTGAGCACCCAGCACCCCGAGTACTGAGCACCCAGCACCCTGAGTACTGAGCACCCAGCACCCCGAGCACTGAGCACCCAGCACCCTGAGTACTGAGCACCCTGAGTACTGAGCACTGAGCACCGAGCACCCTGAGTACTGAGCACCCTGAGGACTGAGCACCCAGCACCCTGAGCACTGAGCACCCAGCACCCTGAGTACTGAGCACAGATCACCCTGATCACTGAGCACCCAGCACCCCGAGCACTGAGCACCCAGCACCCTGAGTACTGAGCACCCAGCACCCTGAGCACTGAGCACCAAGCACCCTGAGTACTGAACACCCAGCACCCTGAGCACTGAGTACTGAACACCCAGCACCCTGAGCACTGAGCACTGAGCACCAAGCACCCTGAGTACTGAACACCCAGCACCCTGAGCACTGAGCACCCAGCACCCCGAGCACTGAGCACCCAGCACCCTGAGCACCCAGCACCCTGAGGACTGAGCACCCTGAGCACTGAGCACCCTGAGCACTGAGCACTGAGCACCCAGCACCCTGAGTACTGAGCACCCAACACTCTGAGCACTGAGCACCCAGCACGCTGAGTACTGAGCACCGATCACCCTGAGCACTGAGCACCTAGGACCCCGAGCACTGAGCACCCAGCACCCTGAGTACAGAGCACCCAGCACCCCGTGTACTGAGCACCCAGCACCCCGAGCACTGAGCACCCAGCACCCTGAGTACTGAGCACTGATCACCATGAGCACTGAGCACCCAGCACCCTGAGTACTGAGCACCCAGCAGCCTGAGCACTGAGCACCCAGCTCCCTGAGCACTGAGCACCCAGCACCCTGAGTACTGAGCACCCGGGACCCTGAGCACTGAGCACCGAGCACCCCGAGCACTGAGCACCCAGCACCCTGAGCACTCAGCACCCAGCACCCCGAGCACTGAGCACCCAGGACCCTGAGCACTGAGCACCCAGCACCCTGAGCACGGAGCACCCCGAGGACTGAGCACCCAGCACCCTGAGCACTGAGCACCCAGCACCCTGAGTACTGAGCACCCTGAGTACTGAGCACTGAGCACCGAGCACCCTGAGTACTGAGCACCCTGAGGACTGAGCATCCAGCACCCTGAGCACTGAGCACCCAGCACCCTGAGTACTGAGCACAGATCACCCTGATCACTGAGCACCCAGCACCCCGAGCACTGAGCACCCAGCACCCTGAGTACTGAGCACCCAGCACCCTGAGCACTGAGCACCAAGCACCCTGAGTACTGAACACCCAGCACCCTGAGCACTGAGCACCCAGCACCCTGAGCACTGAGCACAGAGCACCCTGAGCACTGAGCAGCCAGCACCCCGAGCACGGAGCACCCAGCACGCTGAGTACTGAGCACCCAACACCCAGAGTACGGAGCACCCAGCACCCTGAGCACTGAGCACCCAGCACCCCGAGTAATGAGCACCCAGCACCCTGAGTACTGAGCACCCAGCACCCTGAGCACTGAGCACCCGGAGGACTGAGCACCCAGCACCCTGAGCACTGAGCACCGATCACCCTGAGCACTGAGCACCCAGCACCCCGAGCAATGAGCACCCAGCACCCTGAGCACTGAGCACCCAGCACCCCGAGTACTGAGCACCCAGCACCCTGAGTACTGAGCACCCAGCACCCTGAGCACTGAGCACCCGGAGGACTGAGCACCCAGCACACTGAGCACTGAGCACCGATCACCCTGAGCACTGAGCACCCAGCACCCCGAGTACTGAGCACCCAGCACCCTGAGTACTGAGCACCCAGCACCCTGAGCACTGAGCACCCGGAGGACTGAGCACCCAGCACCCTGAGTACTGAGCACCCAGCACCCCGAGTACTGAGCACCCAGCACCCTGAGTACTGAGCACCCAGCACCCAGAGCACTGAGCACCCAGCACCCTGAGTACTGAGCACCCTGAGTACTGAGCACTGAGCACCGAGCACCCTGAGTACTGAGCACCCTGAGGACTGAGCATCCAGCACCCTGAGCACTGAGCACCCAGCACCCTGAGTACTGAGCACAGATCACCCTGATCACTGAGCACCCAGCACCCCGAGCACTGAGCACCCAGCACCCTGAGTACTGAGCACCCAGCACCCTGAGCACTGAGCACCAAGCACCCTGAGTACTGAACACCCAGCACCCTGAGCACTGAGCACTGAGCACCCAGCACCCTGAGCACTGAGCACTGAGCACCCAGCACCCCGAGCACTGAGCACCCAGCACCCTGAGCACCCAGCACCCTGAGCACTGAGCACCCTGAGCACCGAGCACCCTGAGCACTGAGCACTGAGCACCCAGCACCCTGAGTACTGAGCACCCAACACTCTGAGCACTGAGCACCCAGCACGCTGAGTACTGAGCACCGATCACCCTGAGCACTGAGCACCTAGGACCCCGAGCACTGAGCACCCAGCACCCTGAGTACAGAGCACCCAGCACCCCGTGTACTGAGCACCCAGCACCCCGAGCACTGAGCACCCAGCACACTGAGTACTGAGCACCGATCACCATGAGCACTGAGCACCCAGCACCCTGAGTACTGAGCACCCAGCAGCCTGAGCACTGAGCACCCAGCACCCTGAGCACTGAGCACCCAGCACCCTGAGTACTGAGCACCCAGCACCCTGAGTACTGAGTACCCAGCACACTGAGCACTGAGCACCCAGCACCCTGAGTACTGAGCACCGAGCACCCTGAGTACTGAGCACCCAGCACCCTTAGTACTGAGCACCCAGCACCCTGAGCACTGAGCACCCAGCACCCTGAGTACTGAGCACCCAGTACCACCCTCAGCACTGAGCACCCAGCACCCCGAGCACTGAGCACCCAGCACCCTGAGCACTGAGCACCCAGCACCCTGAGTACTGAGCACCCAGCACCCCGAGTACTGAGCACCGAGCACCTCGAGCACTGAGCACCCAGCACCCTGAGTACTGAGCACCCAGCACCCTGAGTACTGAGCACTGAGCACCCCGAGTACTGAGCACCCAGCACCCCGAGCACTGAGCAGCCACCAACCTGAGTACTGAGAACAGATCACCCTGAGTACTGAGCACCCAGCACCCTGAGTACTGAGCCCCCAGCACCCTGAGTACTGAGCACCCAGCACCCCGAGCACTGAGCACCCAGCACCCCGAGAATGAGCACCCAGCACCCTGAGTACTGAGAACCGAGCACCCTGAGTACTGAGCACCCAGCACCCTGAGTACTGAGCCCCTAGAACCCTGAGAATGAGCACGCAGCACCATGAATACTGAGCACCCAGCACCCTGAGTACTGAGCACTAAGCACCCAGAGCACTGAGAACCCAGCACCCCGAGCACGGAGCACCCAGGACCCCGAGCACTGAGAACTGAGCACCCAGCACCCTGAGTACTGAGCACCGAGCTCCCCGAGCACTGAGCACCCTGAGTACTGAGCACCCAGCACCCCGATCACTGAGCACCCAGCACCCTGAGCACTGAGCACCCAGCACCCTGAGCACTGAGCACCCAGCACCCTGAGTACTGAGCACCCAGCATGCTGAGTACTGAGCACACAGCACCCCGAGCATTGAGCAACCAGCACCCTGAGTACTGAGCACTGAGCACCCAGCACCCCGAGCACTGAGCACCCAGCACCCTGAGCACTGAGCACCCAGCACCCTGAGCACGGAGCACCCCGAGGACTTAGCACCCAGCACCCTGAGCACTGAGCACCCAGCACCTTGAGTACTGAGCACCGAGCACCCCGAGCACTAAGCACCCATCACCCTGAGTACTGAGCACCCAGCACCCTGAGCACTGAGCACATAGCACCCTGAGCACTGAGCAGCCAGCACCCCGAGCACGGAGCACCCAGCACCCTGAGTACTGAGCACCCAGCACCCCGAGCACTGAGCACCCAGCACCCTGTGTACTGAGCACTGAGCACCCTGAGTACTCAGCACCCAGCACCCTGAGTACTGAGCACCCGGGACCCTGAGCACTGAGCACCGAGCACCCCGAGCACTGAGCACCCAGCACCCTGAGCACTCAGCACCCAGCACCCCGAGCACTGAGCACCCAGGACCCTGAGCACTGAGCACCCAGCACCCTGAGCACGGAGCACCCCGAGGACTGAGCACCCAGCACCCTGAGCACTGAGCACCCAGCACCTTGAGTACTGAGCACCGAGCACCCCGAGCACTAAGCACCCAGCACCCAGAGTACTGAGCACCCAGCACCCTGAGCACTGAGCACAGAGCACCCTGAGCACTGAGCAGCCAGCACCCCGAGCACGGAGCACCCAGCACGCTGAGTACTGAGCACCCAACAACCAGAGTACTGAGCACCCAGCACCCTGAGCACTGAGCACCCAGCACCCCGAGTACTGACCACCCAGCACCCTGAGTACTGAGCACCCAGCACCCTGAGCACTGAGCACCCAGAGGACTGAGCACCCAGCACCCTGAGCACTGAGCACCGATCACCCTGAGCACTGAGCACCCAGCACCCGAGCACTGAGCACCCAGCACCCTGAGCACTGAGCACCCAGCACCCCGAGTACTGAGCACCCAGCACCCTGAGTACTGAGCACCCAGCACCCTGAGCACTGAGCACCCGGAGGACTGAGCACCCAGCACCCTGAGCACTGAGCACCGATCACCCTGAGCACTGAGCACCCAGCACCCCGAGTACTGAGCACCCAGCACCCTGAGTACTGAGCACGCAGCACCCTGAGCACTGAGCACCCGGAGGACTGAGCACCCAGCACCCCGAGTACTGAGCACCCAGCACCCTGAGTACTGAGCACCCAGCACCCCGAGCACTGAGCACCCAGCACCCTGAGTACTGAGCACCCTGAGAACTGAGCACTGAGCACCGAGCACCCTGAGTACTGAGCACCCTGAGGACTGAGCACCCAGCACCCTGAGCACTGAGCACCCAGCACCCTGAGTACTGAGCACAGATCACCCTGATCACTGAGCACCCAGCACCCCGAGCACTGAGCACCCAGCACCCTGAGTACTGAGCACCCAGCACCCTGAGCACTGAGCACCAAGCACCCTGAGTACTGAACACCCAGCACCCTGAGCACTGAGTACTGAACACCCAGCACCCTGAGCACTGAGCACTGAGCACCAAGCACCCTGAGTACTGAACACCCAGCACCCTGAGCACTGAGCACCCAGCACCCCGAGCACTGAGCACCCAGCACCCTGAGCACCCAGCACCCTGAGGACTGAGCACCCTGAGCACTGAGCACCCTGAGCACTGAGCACTGAGCACCCAGCACCCTGAGCACTGAGCACCCAGCACCCCGAGTACTGACCACCCAGCACCCTGAGTACTGAGCACCCAGCACCCTGAGCACTGAGCACCCAGAGGACTGAGCACCCAGCACCCTGAGCACTGAGCACCGATCACCCTGAGCACGGAGCACCCAGCACCCGAGCACTGAGCACCCAGCACCCTGAGCACTGAGCACCCAGCACCCCGAGTACTGAGCACCCAGCACCCTGAGTACTGAGCACCCAGCACCCTGAGCACTGAGCACCCGGAGGACTGAGCACCCAGCACCCTGAGCACTGAGCACCGATCACCCTGAGCACTGAGCACCCAGCACCCCGAGTACTGAGCACCCAGCACCCTGAGTAATGAGCACTCAGCACCCTGAGCACTGAGCACCCGGAGGACTGAGCACCCAGCACCCTGAGTACTGAGCACCCAGCACCCCGAGTACTGAGCACCCAGCACCCTGAGTACTGAGCACCCAGCACCCCGAGCACTGAGCACCCAGCACCCTGAGTACTGAGCACCCTGAGTACTGAGCACTGAGCACCGAGCACCCTGAGTACTGAGCACCCTGAGGACTGAGCACCCAGCACCCTGAGCACTGAGCACCCAGCACCCTGAGTACTGAGCACAGATCACCCTGATCACTGAGCACCCAGCACCCCGAGCACTGAGCACCCAGCACCCTGAGTACTGAGCACCCAGCACCCTGAGCACTGAGCACCAAGCACCCTGAGTACTGAACACCCAGCACCCTGAGCACTGAGTACTGAACACCCAGCACCCTGAGCACTGAGCACTGAGCACCAAGCACCCTGAGTACTGAACACCCAGCACCCTGAGCACTGAGCACCCAGCACCCCGAGCACTGAGCACCCAGCACCCTGAGCACCCAGCACCCTGAGGACTGAGCACCCTGAGCACTGAGCACTGAGCACCCAGCACCCTGAGTACTGAGCACCCAACACTCTGAGCACTGAGCACCCAGCACGCTGAGTACTGAGCACCGATCACCCTGAGCACTGAGCACCTAGGACCCCGAGCACTGAGCACCCAGCACCCTGAGTACAGAGCACCCAGCACCCCGTGTACTGAGCACCCAGCACCCCGAGCACTGAGCACCCAGCACCCTGAGTACTGAGCACTGATCACCATGAGCACTGAGCACCCAGCACCCTGAGTACTGAGCACCCAGCAGCCTGAGCACTGAGCACCCAGCTCCCTGAGCACTGAGCACCCAGCACCCTGAGTACTGAGCACCCAGCACCCTGAGTACTGAGTACCCAGCACCTTGAGCACTGAGCACCCAGCACCCTGAGTACTGAGCACCGAGCACCCTGAGTACTGAGCACCCAGCACCCTTAGTACTGAGCACCCAGCACCCTGAGCACTGAGCACCCAGCACCCTGAGCACGGAGCACCCCGAGGACTGAGCACCCAGCACCCTGAGCACTGAGCACCCAGCACCTTGAGTACTGAGCACCGAGCACCCCGAGCACTAAGCACCCAGCACCCTGAGTACTGAGCACCCAGCACCCTGAGCACTGAGCACAGAGCACCCTGAGCACTGAGCAGCCAGCACCCCGAGCACGGAGCACCCAGCACGCTGAGTACTGAGCACCCAACACCCAGAGTACGGAGCACCCAGCACCCTGAGCACTGAGCACCCAGCACCCCGAGTACTGAGCACCCAGCACCCTGAGTACTGAGCACCCAGCACCCTGAGCACTGAGCACCCGGAGGACTGAGCACCCAGCACCCTGAGCACTGAGCACCGATCACCCTGAGCACTGAGCACCCAGCACCCCGAGCAATGAGCACCCAGCACCCTGAGCACTGAGCACCCAGCACCCCGAGTACTGAGCACCCAGCACCCTGAGTACTGAGCACCCAGCACCCTGAGCACTGAGCACCCGGAGGACTGAGCACCCAGCACCCTGAGCACTGAGCACCGATCACCCTGAGCACTGAGCACCCAGCACCCCGAGTACTGAGCACCCAGCACCCTGAGTACTGAGCACCCAGCACCCTGAGCACTGAGCACCCGGAGGACTGAGCACCCAGCACCCTGAGTACTGAGCACCCAGCACCCCGAGTACTGAGCACCCAGCACCCTGAGTACTGAGCACCCAGCACCCAGAGCACTGAGCACCCAGCACCCTGAGTACTGAGCACCCTGAGTACTGAGCACTGAGCACCGAGCACCCTGAGTACTGAGCACCCTGAGGACTGAGCATCCAGCACCCTGAGCACTGAGCACCCAGCACCCTGAGTACTGAGCACAGATCACCCTGATCACTGAGCACCCAGCACCCCGAGCACTGAGCACCCAGCACCCTGAGTACTGAGCACCCAGCACCCTGAGCACTGAGCACCAAGCACCCTGAGTACTGAACACCCAGCACCCTGAGCACTGAGCACTGAGCACCCAGCACCCTGAGCACTGAGCACTGAGCACCCAGCACCCCGAGCACTGAGCACCCAGCACCCTGAGCACCCAGCACCCTGAGCACTGAGCACCCTGAGCACTGAGCACTCTGAACACTGAGCACTGAGCACCCAGCACCCTGAGTACTGAGCACCCAACACTCTGAGCACTGAGCACCCAGCACGCTGAGTACTGAGCACCGATCACCCTGAGCACTGAGCACCTAGGACCCCGAGCACTGAGCACCCAGCACCCTGAGCACTGAGCACCGAGCTCCCCGATCACTGAGCACCCTGAGTACTGAGCACCCAGCACCACGATCACTGAGCACCCAGCACCCTGAGCACTGAGCACCCAGCACCCTGAGCACTGAGCACCCAGCACCCTGAGTACTGAGCACCCAGCATGCTGAGTACTGAGCACCCAGCACCCCGAGCATTGAGCAACCAGCACCCTGAGTACTGAGCACTGAGCACCCAGCACCCCGAGCACTGAGCACCCAGCACCCTGAGCACTGAGCACCCAGCACCCTGAGTACGGAGCACCCCGAGGACTTAGCACCCAGCACCCTGAGCACTGAGCACCCAGCACCTTGAGTACTGAGCACCGAGCACCCCGAGCACTAAGCACCCAGCACCCTGAGTACTGAGCACCCAGCACCCTGAGCACTGAGCACATAGCACCCTGAGCACTGAGCAGCCAGCACCCCGAGCACGGAGCACCCAGCACCCTGAGTACTGAGCACCCAGCACCCCGAGCACTGAGCACCCAGCACCCTGTGTACTGAGCACTGAGCACCCTGAGTACTAAGCACCCAGCACCCTGAGTACTGAGCACCCGGGACCCTGAGCACTGAGCACCGAGCACCCCGAGCACTGAGCACCCAGCACCCTGAGCACTCAGCACCCAGCACCCCGAGCACTGAGCACCCAGGACCCTGAGCACTGAGCACCCAGCACCCTGAGCACGGAGCACCCCGAGGACTGAGCACCCAGCACCCTGAGCACTGAGCACCCAGCACCTTGAGTACTGAGCACCGAGCACCCCGAGCACTAAGCACCCAGCACCCAGAGTACTGAGCACCCAGCACCCTGAGCACTGAGCACAGAGCACCCTGAGCACTGAGCAGCCAGCACCCCGAGCACGGAGCACCCAGCACGCTGAGTACTGAGCACCCAACAACCAGAGTACTGAGCACCCAGCACCCTGAGCACTGAGCACCCAGCACCCCGAGTACTGACCACCCAGCACCCTGAGTACTGAGCACCCAGCACCCTGAGCACTGTGCACCCAGAGGACTGAGCACCCAGCACCCTGAGCACTGAGCACCGATCACCCTGAGCACTGAGCACCCAGCACCCGAGCACTGAGCACCCAGCACCCTGAGCACTGAGCACCCAGCACCCCGAGTACTGAGCACCCAGCACCCTGAGTACTGAGCACCCAGCACCCTGAGCACTGAGCACCCGGAGGACTGAGCACCCAGCACCCTGAGCACTGAGCACCGATCACCCTGAGCACTGAGCACCCAGCACCCCGAGTACTGAGCACCCAGCACCCTGAGTACTGAGCACGCAGCACCCTGAGCACTGAGCACCCGGAGGACTGAGCACCCAGCACCCTGAGTACTGAGCACCCAGCACCCCGAGTACTGAGCACCCAGCACCCTGAGTACTGAGCACCCAGCACCCCGAGCACTGAGCACCCAGCACCCTGAGTACTGAGCACCCTGAGTACTGAGCACTGAGCACCGAGCACCCTGAGTACTGAGCACCCTGAGGACTGAGCACCCAGCACCCTGAGCACTGAGCACCCAGCACCCTGAGTACTGAGCACAGATCACCCTGATCACTGAGCACCCAGCACCCCGAGCACTGAGCACCCAGCACCCTGAGTACTGAGCACCCAGCACCCTGAGCACTGAGCACCAAGCACCCTGAGTACTGAACACCCAGCAGCCTGAGCACTGAGTACTGAACACAAAGCACCCTGAGCACTGAGCACTGAGCACCAAGCACCCTGAGTACTGAACACCCAGCACCCTGAGTACTGAGCACCCAGCACCCCGAGCACTGAGCACCCAGCACCCTGAGCACCCAGCACCCTGAGGACTGAGCACCCTGAGCACTGAGCACCCTGAGCACTGAGCACTGAGCACCCAGCACCCTGAGTACTGAGCACCCAACACTCTGAGCACTGAGCACCCAGCACGCTGAGTACTGAGCACCGATCACCCTGAGCACTGAGCACCTAGGACCCCGAGCACTGAGCACCCAGCACCCTGAGTACAGAGCACCCAGCACCCCGTGTACTGAGCACCCAGCACCCCGAGCACTGAGCACCCAGCACCCTGAGTACTGAGCACTGATCACCATGAGCACTGAGCACCCAGCACCCTGAGTACTGAGCACCCAGCAGCCTGAGCACTGAGCACCCAGCTCCCTGAGCACTAAGCACCCAGAGCACTGAGAACCCAGCACCCCGAGCACGGAGCACCCAGGACCGCGAGCACTGAATACTGAGCACCCAGCACCCTGAGTACTGAGCACCGAGCTCCCCGAGCACTGAGCACCCTGAGTACTGAGCACCCAGGACCCCAATCACTGAGCACCCAGCACCCTGAGCACTGAGCACCCAGCACCCTGAGCACTGAGCACCCAGCACCCTGAGTACTGAGCACCCAGCATGCTGAGTACTGAGCACCCAGCACCCCGAGCACTGAGCAACCAGCACCCTGAGTACTGAGCACTGAGCACCCAGCACCCCGAGCACTGAGCACCCAGCACCCTGTGTACTGAGCACTGAGCACCCTGAGTACTAAGCACCCAGCACCCTGAGTACTGAGCACCCAGGACCCTGAGCACTGAGCACCGAGCACCCCGAGCACTGAGCACCCAGCACCCTGAGAACTCAGCACCCAGCACCCCGAGCACTGAGCACCCAGCACCCTGAGCACTGAGCACCCAGCACCCTGAGCAAGGAGCACCCCGAGGACTGAGCACCCAGCACCCTGAGCACTGAGCACCCAGCACCTTGAGTACTGAGCACCGAGCACCCCGAGCACTAAGCACCCAGCACCCTGAGTACTGAGCACCCAGCACCCTGAGCACTGAGCACATAGCACCCTGAGCACTGAGCAGCCAGCACCCCGAGCACGGAGCACCCAGCACCCTGAGTACTGAGCACCCAACACCCAGAGTACTGAGCACCCAGCACCCTGAGCACTGAGCACCCAGCACCCCGAGTACTGAGCACCCAGCACCCTGAGTACTGAGCACCCAGCACCCTGAGCACTGAGCACCCGGAGGACTGAGCACCCAGCACCCTGAGCACTGAGCACCGATCACCCTGAGCACTGAGCACCCAGCACCCCGAGCACTGAGCACCCAGCACCCTGAGCACTGAGCACCCAGCACCCCGAGTACTGAGCACCCAGCACCCTGAGTACTGAGCACCCAGCACCCTGAGCACTGAGCACCCGGAGGACTGAGCACCCAGCACCCTGAGCACTGAGCACCGATCACCCTGAGCACTGAGCACCCAGCACCCGAGTAATGAGCACCAAGCACCCTGAGTACTGAGCATCCAGCACCCTGAGCACTGAGCACCCGGAGGACTGAGCACCCAGCACCCTGAGTACTGAGCACCCAGCACCCCGAGTACTGAGCACCCAGCACCCTGAGTACTGAGCACACAGCACCCCGAGCACTGAGCACCCAGCACCCTGAGTACTGAGCACCCTGAGTACTGAGCACTGAGCACCGAGCACCCTGAGGACTGAGCACCCAGGACCCGGAGCACTGAGCACCCAGCACCCTGAGTAGTGAGCACAGATCACCCTGATCACTGAGCACCCAGCACCCCGAGCACTGAGCACCCAGCACCCTGAGTACTGAGCACCCAGCACCCTGAGCACTGAGCACCGAGCACCCTGAGTACTGAACACCCAGCACCCTGAGCACTGAGCACTGAGCACCCAGCACCCTGAGCACTGAGCACTGAGCACCCAGCACCCCGAGCACTGAGCACCCAGCACCCTGAGCACCCAGCACCCTGAGCACTGAGCACCCTGAGCACTGAGCACCCTGAGCACTGAGCACTGAGCACCCAGCACCCTGAGTACTGAGCACCCAACACTCTGAGCACTGAGCACCCAGCACGCTGAGTACTGAGCACCGATCACCCTGAGCACTGAGCACCTAGGACCCCGAGCACTGAGCACCCAGCACCCTGAGTACAGAGCACCCAGCACCCCGTGTACTGAGCACCCAGCACCCCGAGCACTGAGCACCCAGCACCCTGAGTACTGAGCACCGATCACCATGAGCACTGAGCACCCAGCACCCTGAGTACTGAGCACCCAGCAGCCTGAGCACTGAGCACCCAGCACCCTGAGCACTGAGCACCCAGCACCCTGAGTACTGAGCACCCAGCACCCTGAGTACTGAGCACCGCGCACCCTGAGTACTGAGCACCCAGCACCCTTAGTACTGAGCACCCAGCACCCTGAGCACTGAGCACCCAGCACCCTGAGTACTGAGCACCCAGCACCACCCTCAGCACTGAGCACCCAGCACCCCGAGCACTGAACACCCAGCACCCTGAGGACTGAGCACCCAGCACCCTGAGTACTGAGCACCCAGCACCCCGAGTACTGAGCACCGAGCACCCCGAGCACTGAGCACCCAGCACCCTGAGTACTGAGCACCCAGCACCCTGAGTACTGAGCACTGAGCACCCCGAGTACTGAGCACCCAGAACCCCGAGCACTGAGCACCCAGCACCCTGAGTACTGAGCACCCTGAGTACTGAGCACTGAGCACCGAGCACCCTGAGTACTGAGCACCCTGAGGACTGAGCACCCAGCACCCTGAGCACTGAGCACCCAGCACCCTGAGTACTGAGCACAGATCACCCTGATCACTGAGCACCCAGCACCCCGAGCACTGAGCACCCAGCACCCTGAGTACTGAGCACCCAGCACCCTGAGCACTGAGCACCAAGCACCCTGAGTACTGAACACCCAGCACCCTGAGCACTGAGTACTGAACACCCAGCACCCTGAGCACTGAGCACTGAGCACCAAGCACCCTGAGTACTGAACACCCAGCACCCTGAGTACTGAGCACCCAGCACCCCGAGCACTGAGCACCCAGCACCCTGAGCACCCAGCACCCTGAGGACTGAGCACCCTGAGCACTGAGCACCCTGAGCACTGAGCACTGAGCACCCAGCACCCTGAGTACTGAGCACCCAACACTCTGAGCACTGAGCACCCAGCACGCTGAGTACTGAGCACCGATCACCCTGAGCACTGAGCACCTAGGACCCCGAGCACTGAGCACCCAGCACCCTGAGTACAGAGCACCCAGCACCCCGTGTACTGAGCACCCAGCACCCCGAGCACTGAGCACCCAGCACCCTGAGTACTGAGCACTGATCACCATGAGCACTGAGCACCCAGCACCCTGAGTACTGAGCACCCAGCAGCCTGAGCACTGAGCACCCAGCTCCCTGAGAACTGAGCACCCAGCACCCTGAGTACTGAGCACCCAGCACCCTGAGTACTGAGTACCCAGCACCTTGAGCACTGAGCACCCAGCACCCCGAGTACTGAGCACCCAGCACCCTGAGTACTGAGCACCCAGCACCCCGAGCACTGAGCACCCAGCACCCTGAGTACTGAGCACCCTGAGTACTGAGCACTGAGCACCGAGCACCCTGAGTACTGAGCACCCTGAGGACTGAGCACCCAGCACCCTGAGCACTGAGCACCCAGCACCCTGAGTACTGAGCACAGATCACCCTGATCACTGAGCACCCAGCACCCCGAGCACTGAGCACCCAGCACCCTGAGCACTGAGCACCAAGCACCCTGAGTACTGAACACCCAGCACCCTGAGCACTGAGTACTGAACACCCAGCACCCTGAGCACTGAGCACTGAGCACCAAGCACCCTGAGTACTGAACACCCAGCACCCTGAGCACTGAGCACCCAGCACCCCGAGCACTGAGCACCCAGCACACTGAGCACCCAGCACCCTGAGGACTGAGCACCCTGAGCACTGAGCACCCTGAGCACTGAGCACTGAGCACCCAGCACCCTGAGTACTGAGCACCCAACACTCTGAGCACTGAGCACCCAGCACGCTGAGTACTGAGCACCGATCACCCTGAGCACTGAGCACCTAGGACCCCGAGCACTGAGGACCCAGCACCCTGAGTACAGAGCACCCAGCACCCCGTGTACTGAGCACCCAGCACCCCGAGCACTGAGCACCCAGCACCCTGAGTACTGAGCACTGATCACCATGAGCACTGAGCACCCAGCACCCTGAGTACTGAGCACCCAGCAGCCTGAGCACTGAGCACCCAGCTCCCTGAGCACTGAGCACCCAGCACCCTGAGTACTGAGCACCCAGCACCCTGAGTACTGAGTACCCAGCACCTTGAGCACTGAGCACCCAGCACCCTGAGTACTGAGCACCGAGCACCCTGAGTACTGAGCACCCAGCACCCTTAGTACTGAGCACCCAGCACCCTGAGCACTGAGCACCCAGCACCCTGAGTACTGAGCACCCAGCACCACCCTCAGCACTGAGCACCCAGTACCCCGAGCACTGAGTACCCAGCACCCTGAGCACTGAGCACCCAGCACCCTGAGTACTGAGCACCCAGCACCCCGAGTACTGAGCACCGAGCACCTCGAGCACTGAGCACCCAGCACCCTGAGTACTGAGCACCCAGCACCCTGAGTACTGAGCACTGAGCACCCCGAGTACTGAGCACCCAGCACCCCGAGCACTGAGCACCCAGCAACCTGAGTACTGAGAACAGATCACCCTGAGTACTGAGCACCCAGCACCCTGAGTACTGAGCCCCCAGCACCCTGAGTACTGAGCACCCAGCACCCCGAGCACTGAGCACCCAGCACCCCGAGAATGAGCACCCAGCACCCTGAGTACTGAGAACCGAGCACCCTGAGTACTGAGCACCCAGCACCCTGAGTACTGAGCCCCTAGAACCCTGAGAATGAGCACGCAGCACCATGAGTACTGAGCACCCAGCACCCGGAGTACTGAGCACTAAGCACCCAGAGCACTGAGAACCCAGCACCCCGAGCACGGAGCACCCAGGACCGCGAGCACTGAATACTGAGCACCCAGCACCCTGAGTACTGAGCACCGAGCTCCCCGATCACTGAGCACCCTGAGTACTGAGCACCCAGCACCCCGATCACTGAGCACCCAGCACCCTGAGCACTGAGCACCCAGCACCCTGAGCACTGAGCACCCAGCACCCTGAGTACTGAGCACCCAGCATGCTGAGTACTGAGCACCCAGCACCCCGAGCACTGAGCAACCAGCACCCTGAGTACTGAGCACTGAGCACCCAGCACCCCGAGCACTGAGCACCCAGCACCCTGTGTACTGAGCACTGAGCACCCTGAGTACTAAGCACCCAGCACCCTGAGTACTGAGCACCCAGGACCCTGAGCACTGAGCACCGAGCACCCCGAGCACTGAGCACCCAGCACCCTGAGAACTCAGCACCCAGCACCCCGAGCACTGAGCACCCAGCACCCTGAGCACTGAGCACCCAGCACCCTGAGCACGGAGCACCCCGAGGACTGAGCACCCAGCACCCTGAGCACTGAGCACCCAGCACCTTGAGTACTGAGCACCGAGCACCCCGAGCACTAAGCACCCAGCACCCTGAGTACTGAGCACCCAGCACCCTGAGCACTGAGCACATAGCACCCTGAGCACTGAGCAGCCAGCACCCCGAGCACGGAGCACCCAGCACCCTGAGTACTGAGCACCCAACACCCAGAGTACTGAGCACCCAGCACCCTGAGCACTGAGCACCCAGCACCCCGAGTACTGAGCACCCAGCACCCTGAGTACTGAGCACCCAGCACCCTGAGCACTGAGCACCCGGAGGACTGAGCACCCAGCACCCTGAGCACTGAGCACCGATCACCCTGAGCACTGAGCACCCAGCACCCCGAGCACTGAGCACCCAGCACCCTGAGCACTGAGCACCCAGCACCCCGAGTACTGAGCACCCAGCACCCTGAGTACTGAGCACCCAGCACCCTGAGCACTGAGCACCCGGAGGACTGAGCACCCAGCACCCTGAGCACTGAGCACCGATCACCCTGAGCACTGAGCACCCAGCACCCCGAGTACTGAGCACCCAGCACCCTGAGTACTGAGCACCCAGCACCCTGAGCACTGAGCACCCGGAGGACTGAGCACCCAGCACCCTGAGTACTGAGCACCCAGCACCCTGAGTACTGAGCACCCAGCACCCCGAGCACTGAGCACCCAGCACCCTGAGTACTGAGCACCCTGAGTACTGAGCACTGAGCACCGAGCACCCTGAGGACTGAGCACCCAGGACCCGGAGCACTGAGCACCCAGCACCCTGAGTAGTGAGCACAGATCACCCTGATCACTGAGCACCCAGCACCCCGAGCACTGAGCACCCAGCACCCTGAGTACTGAGCACCCAGCACCCTGAGCACTGAGCACCGAGCACCCTGAGTACTGAACACCCAGCACCCTGAGCACTGAGCACTGAGCACCCAGCACCCTGAGCACTGAGCACTGAGCACCCAGCACCCTGAGCACTGAGCACCCAGCACCCTGAGCACCCAGCACCCTGAGCACTGAGCACCCTGAGCACTGAGCACCCTGAGCACTGAGCACTGAGCACCCAGCACCCTGAGTACTGAGCACCCAACACTCTGAGCACTGAGCACCCAGCACGCTGAGTACTGAGCACCGATCACCCTGAGCACTGAGCACCTAGGACCCCGAGCACTGAGCACCCAGCACCCTGAGTACAGAGCACCCAGCACCCCGTGTACTGAGCACCCAGCACCCCGAGCACTGAGCACCCAGCACCCTGAGTACTGAGCACCGATCACCATGAGCACTGAGCACCCAGCACCCTGAGTACTGAGCACCCAGCAGCCTGAGCACTGAGCACCCAGCACCCTGAGCACTGAGCACCCAGCACCCTGAGTACTGAGCACCCAGCACCCTGAGTACTGAGCACCGCGCACCCTGAGTACTGAGCACCCAGCACCCTTAGTACTGAGCACCCAGCACCCTGAGCACTGTGCACCCAGCACCCTGAGTACTGAGCACCCAGCACCACCCTCAGCACTGAGCACCCAGCACCCCGAGCACTGAACACCCAGCACCCTGAGGACTGAGCACCCAGCACCCTGAGTACTGAGCACCCAGCACCCCGAGTACTGAGCACCGAGCACCCCGAGCACTGAGCACCCAGCACCCTGAGTACTGAGCACCCAGCACCCTGAGTACTGAGCACTGAGCACCCCGAGTACTGAGCACCCAGAACCCCGAGCACTGAGCACCCAGCACCCTGAGTACTGAGAACCGAGCACCCTGAGTATTGAGCACCCAGCACCCTGAGTACTGAGCCCCTAGCACCCTGAGAATGAGCACCCAGCACCATGAGTACTGAGCACCCAGCACCCTGAGTACTGAGCACTAAGCACCCAGAGCACTGAGCACCCAGCACCCTGAGCACGGAGCACCCAGGAACCTGAGCACTGAGAACTGAGCACCCAGCACCCTGAGTAATGAGCACCGAGCTCCCTGAGCACTGAGCACCCTGAGTACTAAGCACCCAGCACCCCAATCACTGAGCAACCAGCACCCTGAGCAGTGTGACACCAGCACCCTGAGCACTGAGCACCCAGCACCCTGAGTATTGAGCACCCAGCACGCTGAGTACTGAGCACCCAGCACCCCGAGCACTGAGCACCCAGCACCCTGAGTACTGAGCACTGAGCACCCAGCACCCCGAGCACTGAGCACCCAGCACCCTGTGTACTGATCACTGAGCACCCTGAGTACTAAGCACCCAGCACCATGAGTACTGAGCACCCAGGACCCTGAGCACTGAGCACCGAGCACCCCGAGCACTGAGCACCCAGCACCCTGAGCACTCAGCACCCAGCACCCCGAGCACTGAGCACCCAGCACCCTGAGCACTGAGCACCCAGCACCCTGAGCACCCCGAGGACTGAGCACCCAGCACCCTGAGCACTGAGCACCCAGCACCTTGAGTACTGAGCACCGAGCACCCCGAGCACTAAGCACCCAGCACCCTGAGTACAGAGCACCCAGCACCCTAAGCACTGAGCACCCAGCACCCTGAGCACTGAGCACCCAGCACCCCGAGCACGGAGCACCCAGCACCCTGAGTACTGAGCACCCAACACCCAGAGTACTGAGCACCCAGCACCCTGAGCACTGAGCACCCAGCACCCTGAGTACTGAGCACCCAGCACACTGAGTACTGAGCACCCAGCACCCTGAGCACTGAGCACCCGGGGGACTGAGCACCCAGCACCCTGAGCACAGAGCACCGATCACCCTGAGCACTGAGCACCCAGCACCCCGAGCACTGAGCACCCAGCACACTGAGTACTGAGCACCCAGCACCCCCGAGTACTGAGCACACAGCATCCTGAGTACTGAGCACCCAGCACCCCGAGCACTGAGCACTCAGCACCCTGAGTACTGAGCACCCTGAGTACTGAGCACTGAGCACCGAGCACCCTGAGTACTGAGCACCCTGAGGACTGAGCACCCAGCACCCTGAGCACTGAGCACCCAGCACCCTGAGTACTGAGCACTGATCACCCTGAGCACTGAGCACCCAGCACCCCGAGCACTGAGCACCCAGCACCCTGAGTACTGAGCACCCAGCACCCTGAGCACTGAGCACCGAGCACCCTGAGTACTGAACAACCAGCACCCTGAGCTCTGAGCACTGAGCACCCAGCACCCTGAGCACTGAGCAATGAGCACCCAGCACCCCGAGCACTGAGCACCCAGCACCCTGAGCACCCAGCACCCTGAGCACTGAGCACCCTGAGCACTGAGCACTCTGAGCACTGAGCACTGAGCAACCAGCACCCTGAGTACTGAGCACCCAACACTCTGAGCACTGAGAACCCAGCACGCTGAGTACTGAGCACTGTGCACACAGCACCCTGAGTACTGAGCACCCAGCACCCCGAGCACTGCGCACTGAGCACACTGAGCACTGAGCACCCAGCACCCCGAGTACTGAGCACTGAGCACCCTGAGTACTGAGCAACCAGCACCCCTAGTACTGAGCACTGAGCACCCTGAGTACTGAGCACCCAGCACCCTGAGCACTGAGAACCCTGAGTACTGAGCACCGAGCACCCTGAGTACTGAGCACCCAGCACCCTGAGCACTGAGCACGGAGCACCCCCGAGGACTGAGCACCCAGCACCCTGAGTACAGAGCACCCAGCACCCCGTGTACTGAGCACCCAGCACCCGGAGCACTGAGCACCCAGCACCCTGAGTACTGAGCACTGATCACCATGAGCACTGAGCACCCAGCACCCTGAGTACTGAGCACCCAGCAGCCTGAGCACTGAGCACCCAGCTCCCTGAGCACTGAGCACCCAGCACCCTGAGTACTGAGCACCCAGCACCCTGAGTACTGAGTACCCAGCACCCTGAGCACTGAGCACCCAGCACCCTGAGTACTGAGCACCGAGCACCCTGAGTACTGAGCACCCAGCACCCTTAGTACTGAGCACCCAGCACCCTGAGCACTGAGCACCCAGCACCCTGAGTACTGAGCACCCAGCACCACCCTCAGCACTGAGCACCCAGTACCCCCGAGCACTGAGCACCCAGCACCCTGAGCACTGAGCACCCAGCACCCTGAGTACTGAGCACCCAGCACCCCGAGTACTGAGCACCGAGCACCTCGAGCACTGAGCACCCAGCACCCTGAGTACTGAGCACCCAGCACCCTGAGTACTGAGCACCCAGCACCACCCTCAGCACTGAGCACCCAGTACCCCGAGCACTGAGCACCCAGCACCCTGAGCACTGAGCACCCAGCACCCTGAGTACTGAGCACCCAGCACCCCGAGTACTGAGCACCCAGCACCCCGAGCACTGAGCACCCAGCAACCTGAGTACTGAGAACAGATCACCCTGAGTACTGAGCACCCAGCACCCTGAGTACTGTGCCCCCAGCACCCTGAGTACTGAGCACCCAGCACCCCGAGCACTGAGCACCCAGCACCCCGAGAATGAGCACCCAGCACCCTGAGTACTGAGAACCGAGCAGCCTGAGTACTGAGCACCCAGCACCCTGAGTACTGAGCCCCTAGAACCCTGAGAATGAGCACGCAGCACCATGAGTACTGAGCACCCAGCACCCGGAGTATTGAGCACTAAGCACCCAGAGCACTGAGAACCCAGCACCCCGAGCACGGAGCACCCAGGACCGCGAGCACTGAATACTGAGCACCCAGCACACTGAGTACTGAGCACCGAGCTCCCCGAGCACTGAGCACCCTGAGTACTGAGCACCCAGCACCCCGATCACTGAGCACCCAGCACCCTGAGCACTGAGCACCCAGCACCCTGAGCACTGAGCACCCAGCACCCTGAGTACTGAGCACCCAGCATGCTGAGTACTGAGCACCCAGCACCCCGAGCACTGAGCAACCAGCACCCTGAGTACTGAGCACTGAGCACCCAGCACCCCGAGCACTGAGCACCCAGCACCCTGTGTACTGAGCACTGAGCACCCTGAGTACTAAGCACCCAGCACCCTGAGTACTGAGCACCCAGGACCCTGAGCACTGAGCACCGAGCACCCCGAGCACTGAGCACCCAGCACCCTGAGAACTCAGCACCCAGCACCCCGAGCACTGAGCACCCAGCACCCTGAGCACTGAGCACCCAGCACCCTGAGCACGGAGCACCCCGAGGACTGAGCACCCAGCACCCTGAGCACTGAGCACCCAGCACCTTGAGTACTGAGCACCGAGCACCCCGAGCACTAAGCACCCAGCACCCTGAGTACTGAGCACCCAGCACCCTGAGCACTGAGCACATAGCACCCTGAGCACTGAGCAGCCAGCACCCCGAGCACGGAGCACCCAGCACCCTGAGTAGTGAGCACAGATCACCCTGATCACTGAGCACCAAGCACCCCGAGCACTGAGCACCCAGCACCCTGAGTACTGAGCACACAGCACCCTGAGCACTGAGCACCGAGCACCCTGAGTACTGAACACCCAGCACCCTGAGCACTGAGCACTGAGCACCCAGCACCCTGAGCACTGAGCACTGAGCACCCAGCACCCCGAGCACTGAGCACCCAGCACCCTGAGCACCCAGCACCCTGAGCACTGAGCACCCTGAGCACTGAGCACCCTGAGCACTGAGCACTGAGCACCCAGCACCCTGAGTACTGAGCACCCAACACTCTGAGCACTGAGCACCCAGCACGCTGAGTACTGAGCACCGATCACCCTGAGCACTGAGCACCTAGGACCCCGAGCACTGAGCACCCAGCACCCTGAGTACAGAGCACCCAGCACCCCCGTGTACTGAGCACCCAGCACCCCGAGCACTGAGCACCCAGCACCCTGAGTACTGAGCACCGATCACCATGAGCACTGAGCACCCAGCACCCTGAGTACTGAGCACCCAGCAGCCTGAGCACTGAGCACCCAGCACCCTGAGCACTGAGCACCCAGCACCCTGAGTACTGAGCACCCAGCACCCTGAGTACTGAGCACCGCGCACCCTGAGTACTGAGCACCCAGCACCCTTAGTACTGAGCACCCAGCACCCTGAGCACTGAGCACCCAGCACCCTGAGTACTGAGCACCCAGCACCACCCTCAGCACTGAGCACCCAGCACCCCGAGCACTGAACACCCAGCACCCTGAGGACTGAGCACCCAGCACCCTGAGTACTGAGCACCCAGCACCCCGAGTACTGAGCACCGAGCACCCCGAGCACTGAGCACCCAGCACCCTGAGTACTGAGCACCCAGCACCCTGAGTACTGAGCACTGAGCACCCCGAGTACTGAGCACCCAGAACCCCGAGCACTGAGCACCCAGCACCCTGAGTACTGAGAAACGAGCACCCTGAGTACTGAGCACCCAGCACCCTGAGTACTGAGCCCCTAGCACCCTGAGAATGAGCACCCAGCACCATGAGTACTGAGCACCCAGCACCCTGAGTACTGAGCACTAAGCACCCAGAGCACTGAGCACCCAGCACCCTGAGCACGGAGCACCCAGGACCCCGAGCACTGAGAACTGAGCACCCAGCACCCTGAGTAATGAGCACCGAGCTCCCTGAGCACTGAGCACCCTGAGTACTAAGCACCCAGCACCCCAATCACTGAGCAACCAGCACCCTGAGCAGTGTGACACCAGCACCCTGAGCACTGAGCACCCAGCACCCTGAGTATTGAGCACCCAGCACGCTGAGTACTGAGCACCCAGCACCCCGAGCACTGAGCACCCAGCACCCTGAGTACTGAGCACTGAGCACCCAGCACCCCGAGCACTGAGCACCCAGCACCCTGAGTACTGAGAACCGAGCACCCTGAGTACTGAGCACCCCAGCACCCTGAGTACTGAGCCCCTAGCACCCTGAGAATGAGCACCCAGCACCATGAGTACTGAGCACCCAGCACCCTGAGTACTGAGCACTAAGCACCCAGAGCACTGAGCACCCAGCACCCTGAGCACGGAGCACCCAGGACCCCGAGCACTGAGAACTGAGCACCCAGCACCCTGAGTAATGAGCACCGAGCTCCCTGAGCACTGAGCACCCTGAGTACTAAGCACCCAGCACCCCAATCACTGAGCAACCAGCACCCTGAGCAGTGTGACACCAGCACCCTGAGCACTGAGCACCCAGCACCCTGAGTATTGAGCACCCAGCACGCTGAGTACTGAGCACCCAGCACCCCGAGCACTGAGCACCCAGCACCCTGAGTACTGAGCACTGAGCACCCAGCACCCCGAGCACTGAGCACCCAGCACCCTGTGTACTGATCACTGAGCACCCTGAGTACTAAGCACCCAGCACCATGAGTACTGAGCACCCAGGACCCTGAGCACTGAGCACCGAGCACCCCGAGCACTGAGCACCCAGCACCCTGAGCACTCAGCACCCAGCACCCCGAGCACTGAGCACCCAGCACCCTGAGCACTGAGCACCCAGCACCCTGAGCACACCGAGGACTGAGCACCCAGCACCCTGAGCACTGAGCACCCAGCACCTTGAGTACTGAGCACCGAGCACCCCGAGCACTAAGCACCCAGCACCCTGAGTACAGAGCACCCAGCACCCTAAGCACTGAGCACCCAGCACCCTGAGCACTGAGCACCCAGCACCCCGAGCACGGAGCACCCAGCACCCTGAGTACTGAGCACCCAACACCCAGAGTACTGAGCACCCAGCACCCTGAGCACTGAGCACCCAGCACCCTGAGTACTGAGCACCCAGCACACTGAGTACTGAGCACCCAGCACCCTGAGCACTGAGCACCCGGGGGACTGAGCACCCAGCACCCTGAGCACAGAGCACCGATCACCCTGAGCACTGAGCACCCAGCACCCCGAGCACTGAGCACCCAGCACACTGAGTACTGAGCACCCAGCACCCCGAGTACTGAGCACCCAGCATCCTGAGTACTGAGCACCCAGCACCCCGAGCACTGAGCACTCAGCACCCTGAGTACTGAGCACCCTGAGTACTGAGCACTGAGCACCGAGCACCCTGAGTACTGAGCACCCTGAGGACTGAGCACCCAGCACCCTGAGCACTGAGCACCCAGCACCCTGAGTACTGAGCACTGATCACCCTGAGCACTGAGCACCCAGCACCCGAGCACTGAGCACCCAGCACCCTGAGTACTGAGCACCCAGCACCCTGAGAACTGAGCACCGAGCACCCTGAGTACTGAACAACCAGCACCCTGAGCACTGAGCACTGAGCACCCAGCACCCTGAGCACTGAGCAATGAGCACCCAGCACCCCGAGCACTGAGCACCCAGCACCCTGAGCACCCAGCACCCTGAGCACTGAGCACCCTGAGCACTGAGCACTCTGAGCACTGAGCACTGAGCAACCAGCACCCTGAGTACTGAGCACCCAACACTCTGAGCACTGAGAACCAGCACGCTGAGTACTGAGCACTGTGCACACAGCACCCTGAGTACTGAGCACCTAGCACCCCGAGCACTGAGCACCCAGCACCCCGAGCACTGCGCACTGAGCACACTGAGCACTGAGCACCCAGCACCCCGAGTACTGAGCACTGAGCACCCTGAGTACTGAGCAACCAGCACCCCTAGTACTGAGCACTGAGCACCCTGAGTACTGAGCACCCAGCACCCTGAGCACTGAGAACCCTGAGTACTGAGCACCGAGCACCCTGAGTACTGAGCACCCAGCACCCTGAGCACTGAGCACGGAGCACCCCGAGGACTGAGCACCCAGCACCCTGAGTACAGAGCACCCAGCACCCCGTGTACTGAGCACCCAGCACCCGGAGCACTGAGCACCCAGCACCCTGAGTACTGAGCACTGATCACCATGAGCACTGAACACCCAGCACCCTGAGTACTGAGCACCCAGCAGCCTGAGCACTGAGCACCCAGCTCCCTGAGCACTGAGCACCCAGCACGCTGAGTACTGAGCACCCAGCACCCTGAGTACTGAGTACCCAGCACCCTGAGCACTGAGCACCCAGCACCCTGAGTACTGAGCACCGAGCACCCTGAGTACTGAGCACCCAGCACCCTTAGTACTGAGCACCCAGCACCCTGAGCACTGAGCACCCAGCACCCTGAGTACTGAGCACCCAGCACCACCCTCAGCACTGAGCACCCAGTACCCCGAGCACTGAGCACCCAGCACCCTGAGCACGGAGCACCCAGCAGCCTGAGTACTGAGCACCCAGCACCCCGAGTACTGAGCACCGAGCACCTCGAGCACTGAGCACCCAGCACCCTGAGTACTGAGCACCCAGCACCCTGAGTACTGAGCACCAGCACCACCCTCAGCACTGAGCACCCAGTACCCCGAGCACTGAGCACCCAGCACCCTGAGCACTGAGCACCCAGCACCCTGAGTACTGAGCACCCAGCACCCCGAGTACTGAGCACCCAGCACCCCGAGCACTGAGCACCCAGCAACCTGAGTACTGAGAACAGATCACCCTGAGTACTGAGCACCCAGCACCCTGAGTACTGAGCCCCCAGCACCCTGAGTACTGAGCACCCAGCACCCCGAGCACTGAGCACCCAGCACCCCGAGAATGAGCACCCAGCACCCTGAGTACTGAGAACCGAGCAGCCTGAGTACTGAGCACCCAGCACCCTGAGTACTGAGCCCCTAGAACCCTGAGAATGAGCACGCAGCACCATGAGTACTGAGCACCCAGCACCCGGAGTATTGAGCACTAAGCACCCAGAGCACTGAGAACCCAGCACCCCGAGCACGGAGCACCCAGGACCGCGAGCACTGAATACTGAGCACCCAGCACACTGAGTACTGAGCACCGAGCTCCCCGAGCACTGAGCACCCTGAGTACTGAGCACCCAGCACCCCGATCACTGAGCACCCAGCACCCTGAGCACTGAGCACCCAGCACCCTGAGCACTGAGCACCCAGCACCCTGAGTACTGAGCACCCAGCATGCTGAGTACTGAGCACCCAGCACCCCGAGCACTGAGCAACCAGCACCCTGAGTACTGAGCACTGAGCACCCAGCACCCCGAGCACTGAGCACCCAGCACCCTGTGTACTGAGCACTGAGCACCCTGAGTACTAAGCACCCAGCACCCTGAGTACTGAGCACCCAGGACCCTGAGCACTGAGCACCGAGCACCCCGAGCACTGAGCACCCAGCACCCTGAGAACTCAGCACCCAGCACCCCGAGCACTGAGCACCCAGCACCCTGAGCACTGAGCACCCAGCACCCTGAGCACGGAGCACCCCGAGGACTGAGCACCCAGCACCCTGAGCACTGAGCACCCAGCACCTTGAGTACTGAGCACCGAGCACCCCGAGCACTAAGCACCCAGCACCCTGAGTACTGAGCACCCAGCACCCTGAGCACTGAGCACATAGCACCCTGAGCACTGAGCAGCCAGCACCCCGAGCACGGAGCACCCAGCACCCTGAGTAGTGAGCACAGATCACCCTGATCACTGAGCACCCAGCACCCCGAGCACTGAGCACCCAGCACCCTGAGTACTGAGCACCCAGCACCCTGAGCACTGAGCACCGAGCACCCTGAGTACTGAACACCCAGCACCCTGAGCACTGAGCACTGAGCACCCAGCACCCTGAGCACTGAGCACTGAGCACCCAGCACCCCGAGCACTGAGCACCCAGCACCCTGAGCACCCAGCACCCTGAGCACTGAGCACCCTGAGCACTGAGCACCCTGAGCACTGAGCACTGAGCACCCAGCACCCTGAGTACTGAGCACCCAACACTCTGAGCACTGAGCACCCAGCACGCTGAGTACTGAGCACCGATCACCCTGAGCACTGAGCACCTAGGACCCCGAGCACTGAGCACCCAGCACCCTGAGTACAGAGCACCCAGCACCCCGTGTACTGAGCACCCAGGACCCCGAGCACTGAGCACCCAGCACCCTGAGTACTGAGCACCGATCACCATGAGCACTGAGCACCCAGCACCCTGAGTACTGAGCACCCAGCAGCCTGAGCACTGAGCACCCAGCACCCTGAGCACTGAGCACCCAGCACCCTGAGTACTGAGCACCCAGCACCCTGAGTACTGAGCACCGCGCACCCTGAGTACTGAGCACGGAGCACCCTTAGTACTGAGCACCCAGCACCCTGAGCACTGAGCACCCAGCACCCTGAGTACTGAGCACCCAGCACCACCCTCAGCACTGAGCACCCAGCACCCCGAGCACTGAACACCCAGCACCCTGAGGAGCTGAGCACCCAGCACCCTGAGTACTGAGCACCCAGCACCCCGAGTACTGAGCACCGAGCACCCCGAGCACTGAGCACCCAGCACCCTGAGTACTGAGCACCCAGCACCCTGAGTACTGAGCACTGAGCACCCCGAGTACTGAGCACCCAGAACCCCGAGCACTGAGCACCCAGCACCCTGAGTACTGAGAACCGAGCACCCTGAGTACTGAGCACCCAGCACCCTGAGTACTGAGCCCCTAGCACCCTGAGAATGAGCACCCAGCACCATGAGTACTGAGCACCCAGCACCCTGAGTACTGAGCACTAAGCACCCAGAGCACTGAGCACCCAGCACCCTGAGCACGGAGCACCCAGGACCCCGAGCACTGAGAACTGAGCACCCAGCACCCTGAGTAATGAGCACCGAGCTCCCTGAGCACTGAGCACCCTGAGTACTAAGCACCCAGCACCCCAATCACTGAGCAACCAGCACCCTGAGCAGTGTGACACCAGCACCCTGAGCACTGAGCACCCAGCACCCTGAGTATTGAGCACCCAGCA
>NW_024544974.1:0-60341 GCF_018167655.1 Microtus oregoni
AGCTCTCTTCTTCTCTCATATGGATCCAGGGAATTGAACTTTGGTGTAGGAGGTCCTTCTGTATTTGTGTTGCTTTCATTGGTTAAGTAAAGAAAATGCCTTGGCCTTTTGATAGGGCAGTACTTAGGCGGGAAGACAGAACTGAATGCTGGAAGGAGGAAGGCAGACAGGGAGAGCCACCATGAAGTCGCTAGGTCAGAGACAATGAATCTTTCTCGGTAAGTCACAACCTCGTGGTGATACACAGATTAACAGAAATGGATTAGATCAGGATGTGAGAGTTGGCCAAGAAGAGGCTAGATATAATGGGCCAGGCAGTAATTAAATTAATACAATTTCTTTGTGGTTATTTTGGGAGTTAAGATAGCCAGGCAGTGGGATGCAGCCCGGTCCTCTATGCTACAGAACTCAGATTTGATAATAATTGGCATCAACTGCCCTTCAAAGCTGTTCCACCTCATTGACCCCATTATATCTTCTCAAGTCACAAAATATTTAAAATTACTAGTTAGCAAGATTGTATAAAATAGTGTCAAAGAATTACCTTTTGATAATTCCTCTAAGATAAGTCAACTGGAATGGTAAAAGACAAGCTGAGTAAAGGTTGAGAAACTATTCTAGAATATGTTGAACACATAAGGTATTAGGTAGTCAAATCTTCCATCACTAAGATGACAAATTAATTTAATCATAATATGAAATATGGTGTCATAATCAAATGTGTGATATGTAGAAAAACTGAATAAATTCCTATAAAAAATTCTTAATAACTTAGATAATAATTCCAGATGTGAATGTAACCCACATCATTGACTATGGAAGTTAGCGTGTATGACATAAAATACAAATGAAACTCCTGAATGGGACAACAAAGACTACCAGGAAGGGGAAGAGAAATGAAATGGGAACTTATATGGGTATTTGGGAAATATTTTCATATTCAATATTTAATACCCACCATTAAGTAATTTTTTAAGTGCATATGGCACTCTTCTGGGTCTTGCACAAATGTAAGTATGGCAGCAAACAAACAAGCAAATTAATGCAGAAATTATGCCTTTACTTTTTTGCTCTTAAGATCTAAGTAGAATAGTTGAATTACTGACCTATGTTGTATGAATAATGCAATGCCTTCCTTGAGATTCAGGTGTTGTGATAAACATTTAAAATTTTCTAGTACCAATGACCTGTATTTGTAACTCAGCAGTTCCCGGTTTTCTATTTTACATCTTGCCATATCCTTCAAACTTCTTGTTGAGTAGTAGATTTCCTTTATATCTCTACAAAAGAGAAAATGGTGATACAACCTTTAACATGTGGCACACTTTGCTGAAGCATTAAGAAAAGGATAAAGGTTTATATAATAGAACATTAGACAAGTTAAAGTAACATTAATTTACCTACTTTTTTAAGCCCTTAATTATTTCATCTTCCTCATGTCTAGCATCATCCATGTAATCATTTTCCCTACTTTTCCAATACCCTTATCTTGCCCATTAGTTTAAGTGAAAGGATCATTTATCTTGTTTTGTCTAGCATTCCAGTTCTTAGCATAAAATCCCAACCTCTGTTTAGATCATCACTACACAGATCTATAATCACTAAAGCTACCTGCTTGGCAATGAATCATGTACATGGCATCTTCCTATTCCTCTAACTCCATAGTAATATATTTATTTCTAATTCAACATTTATTCATCATTCAACATTTATATTCTCATTCAATTGTTCACCAATTCCCAACCAATCACATTCCTATTTTTATTAGTTACTTAATGCTACATAACAAACGTCTTGGAGAGAGCAGGGATATAAGAAATATATCTAAACATAATAAAAAAGAATATACAGCAAACCAACAGCCAACATCAAATTAAATGGAGAGAAACTCAAATCAATTCCACTAAAATCAGAAAGAAGACAAGGCTCTCCTCTCTCTCTCCATATCTATTCAACCTAGTTCTCAAAGTCCTGGCTATAGCAATAATGTAGCAAAATGAGATCACAGGGATACAAATTGGAAAGGAAGAAGTCAAACTTTTGCTATCTGCAGGTGATATGATAGTTTACATAAGTGACCACAAAAACTCTAACAGGGAACTCCTATAGCTGATAAATACCTTCAATAATGTGGCAGTATACAAGAAAAACTAAAAAAAAAAAAAATAGTAGCCCTCCTATATACAAATGATAAAGAAGCCGAGGAAGAGAACAGAGATACATCACCCTTCACAATAGCCACAAATAACATAAAATATTTTGGGGTAACACAAACCAAGGAAGTGAAAGAACTGTTCATCAAGAACTTTAAGTCTTTGAAGAAAGAAATTAAAGAAGATACCAGAAAATGGAAAGATTTCCCATGCTCTTGGATAGGTAAGATCAACATAATAAAAATGACAATCCTTCCGATAGCAATCTATAGATTCATTGCAATCCCCATCAAAATCCCAAAACTATTCTTCATAGACCTTGAAAGAACAATACTCAACTACATATGAAAAAATCAAAAATCAGGCTAGCCAAAACAATCCTGCACAATAAAGGAACTTCTGGAGGCATCACCATCCCTGACATCAAGCTCTATTACAGAGCTACAGGAATGAAAATAGCTTGCTACTGGCATAAAAACAGACAGACTAACCAATGAAATCAAAATGAAGACCAGGGCATTAATACCCACACCTTTGAACAACTAATTTTTTGACAAAGAAGCTAAAAATATACAATAAAAAAAGAAAGCATCTTCAACAAATGGTGCCAGCATAACTGGGTGTCAACATGTAGAAGAATAAAAATAG
Source organism: Microtus oregoni (assembly GCF_018167655.1). NCBI lineage: Eukaryota > Metazoa > Chordata > Mammalia > Rodentia > Cricetidae > Microtus > Microtus oregoni. The sequence goes on from NW_024544974.1 coordinate 2,802, forward strand.
ATCCATATCTAATCCCATGCACGAAATTCAAGTCCAAATGGATTAAAATCTCAATATAAATCTGACCACTCTGAACCTTATAGAAGAGAACATGGGAATTACTCTTCAATGCATGGGCACAGGAGACTACTTCCTAAATATAGCCTTAGTAGCACAGACACTGAGAGCAACAATAAATAAACAGAACCTCCTGAAACTGACAAGTTTTTGTTCAATGACATAGTCAATAAGACAAAAAGGCAGCCTATTGAATGGGAAAAGATCTTCACCAGTTCCACATCTGACAGAGGACTGATCTCCAAACTATATAAAGAACTTAAGAAGTTAGACATCAAAATTCCCAATAATCCAATTGAAAAGTAGGGTACAGGCCTTAACAGAGAATTCTCAACAGAAGTATCCTAAATGGCCAAAAGACACTTAAGGAAATGTTCAGCATCCTTAGTCATCAGGGAAAGGCAAGTCAAAATGACTCTGAGATACCATCCTACACTTGTAAGAATGGCTAAGATCAAAAACACCAATGACAGCTTATGCTGAGAGGATATGGAGTAAAGGGGGACACTCCTCCATTGCTGATGGGAATGCAAACTTGTACAAAACCACTCTGGAAATTAGTGTGGTAGCATCTCAGAAAATTGGGACTCCACCTACCACAGGACCCAGCAATTCCACTCCTGAGCATATACCCAAAGGATGCTCAATCATACTACAAAGGCATTTCTTCAACTGTGTACATAGCAACTTTATTTGTAATAGCCAGAACCTGGCAACATATGCCCCTCAACCAAAGAATAAATAGATTTAAAAAATCTGGTAATTTACACATTAGAGTACTACTCAGCAGTAACAAACAATGACATCTTGAAATTTGCATCCAAATGAATGGAACTAGAAAAAAAAAAACATCCTGAGTGAGGTAATCCAGAACCAGAAAGATGAACATGGTTTGTATTCACTCATAAGTGGATACGAGCTATAAAGCAAAGGATAATGAGCCTATAATCCATGACCTTAGGGAAGCTAAGTAACAATGTGAACCCTAAGAGATTTAGATTCCCCCTGGAAACCCTGGAAAGGGTAAATAGACAAGATCTTGTGACAATATTTGAGCATGGGGGTTGGGGCAAAGGGAAGGTGGAAGTTGATAAGGAGGGAAGAAGGGGAGGGGAGGAGAACTTGGAACAGGATAGCCAAGATGGGGGAAAGACAGAGACAGAGAGCAAGGAAAGATATATTTTGATTGAGATAGCCATTATGGGACTAGAAAGAAACCTGGCACTAGAGAAATTTCCAGAAATCCACAAGGATGACACTAGCTAAGACCATAAACAACAGTGGAGAGGATGCTTGAACTGACCTTACCCTGTAGTCAGACTGATGAATATCTTAAATGTCACCATAGAACCTTCATCCAGCAACTCATGGAGACAGAGGCAGAGACCCACAGAGGAGGACCAGTCTACACTCCTAAAATCCAGAAGAAGAGTGGAAGGAGTGAGACTATGAGCAAAGAGGTCAAGACTATGACAAGGACACCCACTGAAACAGTTTACCTGAGCTCACCAACTCTGGCCAGACAGGGAAGGAACCAGCATAGGAGCAAACTAGACCCTCTGAATGTGGGTGACAGTTGTATGACTGGGGCAGGCTGCAGGGACACTGGCAGTGGCACCAGGGTTTGTCCCTGCTGCTTGCATTAACTTTTTGGAACCAATTATCTTTAGACGGATACCTTGCTCAGCCTGAATATAGTGGGGAGGGCCTTGACCCTCCTAGGAGTAATGCATGGTGCCCTCTCTGGGGCGTAGATGGGGGACATAGGGGGATAGTTGGAGGCAATGAGAGAAGGGGAGGGAGTGGGAACTGGGATTGGTAGGTAAAATGAAAAAAAAAGATAGTTTGTTTTCTTTTTAAAAAATAAAATAAAGGTGAAAAATATAATTAATATAAAAACATTTAAGTCTAAAAGCGTTGTTGCAAATATACAAATACCATTTAATAAATTCAAAGTTACTATACATTAAAAAAAACAGAAATTATACTTCTGGCTTTAGGTTTTATCAGGATGTAGTGAAGATTTTCCAGGAGTGCCACTATCAGGAGTTGGAGTATGTACTTAAAATCTCACTTAGGTAAGGCTGTTGTAATGCTTTGATTCCCTGAAGGCTTTTAAGCATAAAATCAAGTTTCCTTATCATATAGGCTTATCTATAAAATACCGTTCTGTCCTGTGACAGAGGAGTGGACCTTTGCCAGACAAGGTGGTTTGAAAGAGAAGCAATAAAGCTACATTGACTTTTATAATATGGTTTTTGAAGTTATGTATCATCACTTCTTCCCATAGAGCTCCATAAATACACAGTTTTAGAATAAAACCCATAGCCTTGTGCTTAAGAAAATAGAGAAATTGATCTTTTAACATACTAAATTGTAAATCATATTCAATTCTTCCATAATCCATCTCTTCGTTTGTCATTTTTTCATTTGTTGTTTAGTATGCCAAGGATTTTTAAAAGCTATTAATTTGAGTTTTAGTATCACTTTTACGATTCATCTTTGAATACAAGACTAATTCAAAATACAAATGTAAGTATCAGAGGTTTTAATTCATATGCCTAATCACAAAGTTACAGAATTGGTCATTGAGTATGTGTTGATCAGGCCAGAAAATAGAAATAATTCAAACTTTGGAATTTGAAAAGAAGAGAAGGTACTTGGTCGCAAAGCATTCTCAGAAACAGCTGGTGATGATGTAGAAAGGGAATATTTGTAGGCCAAGTGCAGACTGCAGATCTTACATACACATACTAGCTTAAACCTATTGACTATTACTTCTCTTCTCACCCTAGTCCCTGAAAGTGTATGCTATAAACCCTGGGAGACTTAAGCCAAAAGTCTTATAGGTTCACTTCAGTTGAGATGGGATCAACCAGGAATGTCCCAGTGTATGATCAAGGAGTCTTCAACCAGCTGAGTTGCAGTCTCTGGGAAGCTTCCACTAAATTTCTCCTGGAGCTGGCAATACGAGGTAGAGTGTCACTAACTTTGCCAACTCTAAAATACCATGCTCCTCACACGTGGACACCCCACACTTCCCACCTCCTTTCTAGACTACAGCTAAGTGAAAAATGGCAGAAGCTGCTAGTAGAAATCAGAAGTATGAGTCCAAGTAGAGACTGAGAAGGGAAAAAAAGGGGGTAGAAAGAGGCCAAGAGTAGCAGAAACAGGATATGGGAGTTCAAGCTTCATTACTCTACTGGACTATACTTACAAAACACAAACTCAAAGGGAAATTATGAGGAAATTTAAGACAGTGGCTATAAAGGATTAAAATCCAAATGTTATGCTATTTTGAGCACTGATCCCTATATAATTTTATTGACTGCATGTTAGTAAATCCTTTGTCTGTTTTATGGCATGTTTATCCAGATGAGCTCTGCTACATAATACTGGAGACACTGAGTACCAGAAATGAATATATTAGGACTTTTAAGTTTCCCTGACTCTATTCTCTCCATGCTAGACTAGATTCAACACCCCATGCAACTTAGTCTTAAGAAAACACTTAGTCCAATATATTACAATTGCATTTTTATTTGTCTTTCTTTCTACCTCAAACAGAATGTGAACTCACTGAGGGCAGGAACCATAAATTATTTATTTCTGTTTTCTCAGTTCTAGCACTCTATCTGATACAATTTGAAGGCTCAATGCTAATTAATGAATAAACTTCTTCTCCTGAATTTTAACTGTACTATAATCTAAACTCTATGGTAACATACTAGAAAGATTCTGTGAAATTTTTGAACTTGTAAAAGGTATGAAGGCATTTCAGGCAAATGTGGCTACCATTCGTTATATAAAAATTTTTATCTGAGGTCACAGGGTTGTCCTTTTAATTCAAAAATCAGAGTTCTTTGAGCACATAGAAGAATAAGGATCTACAGAATACAAGACCTTCAAAGGAGTTGTGAGTTAAATGAGTATAAGAAGTAACCCACTACAGAAGATAAAGTCATACATTAGAAAACTATTGATGTGGGTAGTAAATCTTAACCAACTGAGAACAGAGATCAGACTCTTATTATTATTTATCAAGTCACCAGACAAAATTGTCAATTCTGAACAAGAATTTGTAGGAAAATAGAAACATACTCTAAAGAAGAAAATGTGATTTAAGCTGGCATAAGTAACTTTAGAGGGAAGGTCATGATTTTGCAGAGCAATTATTGTTTTAAAAAAGAATTTAAAATGCCAAGAATTGATTTTTCTTGAGTACTATTAATCTCTCTCTCAAATATTTTATTTTTTTGAGTGTCATATAATTGTCCACATTTATGAATTATTGTATAATGTATTAACTCATATATATTAGATAATACTTGACTCAATTATTTGCATAACTGTCACTTTCAACTTTTATCACTTCTTTATGGTAAGTTCAAATTTATTTTTTTCTAGATATTCTGAGATATTTATCTATTGATGTACTTATTGCATCTGATAGTCTACTAGTTTTAAAAGCACATATAATTCTTGACAATTAAATTATGACAGATAGGACACAACACACACACACACACACACACACACATCCAAAAAGAGAGGGGGGAGGAGGGAGATAAGAGAGAGGTGGAAGACTTGTAAACACACAAGAGTATTGTAATTAATACATTCTGTCAAAAAACCTCAATCCAGATCCAAAGGACCTGCAGTAAGCCTTCTTGATTACCTTCCTAACATCATCTTTTCCTCTTTCTACAGCTCTATTCTTCCAGTATCAACCCCAACCCAAACACTCCTTTGCTCCAGAGAAAAGCAATCCAACCTTAGTACTCGCTTCAATATCAGTCTCAGAACTAGGGTGGGAAGAAGTTTGTCTATGCTATTATCTCTCTTGATAGAGTAGTTACACTCTCAGGCCTATGTTATCAAATCTAGAGTATTGCCATAGTGATTGAATCATAAAGAATCATGTTACCTAATGTAAGTTAATATTCTGTAAGAACTCCTTTCTAAAGATGACTGTGAAGTGAAAGAGAATTGTCAATAATTGCTACGCCCTCTATGCTTTTGAATATTTCAGTTTGTGTACAGAGTTGCTAAACCTATTTCCTACCACAAAAAGATACAGATAAAGAACATTTAGCACATTGAACAGGAACAGCTGCAGAACATGTACAGAACAGGGACCAAAAGATTACAAGGAGACTCCAGAGTTTTAGGTTATAATAATCAGGTAACAGAATGATATTGATAACTGGCAAAAAATAGGAAAATTGAGATTCATATAATTTCAAAGGATAATAAATAAATGATAGTTATAATAATGAATATATTGCCACAAGATTAATAACTAAATTTGAATAAAACCAAAGTCAAGGCTATCATCTCTCAACTTAAAATTATGAAAATCAATAAGAGTTCTAATTCACGAAGCCAAAGAATTTTAACTTACGTGGACCCACAAGTCACTTCTTTCATGTTCTTACATGACTGCTGGCTATCCAGGAGTTTAGTGTGCTGCAATAGTTGGCAAACTGGGCACCAACTCTAGTACCAAAAGAAACTATTTAATAAGGCAAGAAAGAGCATGTACTGCTTTCACAAAAATCTGAATTTGGTTCCTAGCACCTATATCATCCTAAGTTGAGAAAAACTTCAAGCATTCCCACAGAAGGATGATGTTGACACTTGGTTCCTCATATAGCTTTTATTATGTATATAATTTAGTAGAATATATTCTGATACCATTCCTTCTCAACCCCTCCCATTAACTCATTCTCAGCTTCTCTTCCTCTCCCAATATTTTGTTCTGGGATTATATATATATATATATATATATATATATATATATATATATATATATAATTGATTCCATTATCTTCTGTCCGTGTTCATCTGGGTGTAGAGCTATCCATCCACTGGAGCCTAGTTCATTTAACAGGAGCCACATCCTCAAAGAAAACTGATTCTCCCTCTCCCTCTCCAGGAATTCATCAGTTATTGATAGTTTTGGGTTGGGTGTAGAGGCTCATATCGCCTTCTCACTCAATCCTAGAATTCTGAATGGCTTAATCTTGTGCAGGCAATGGCAGTTGCTATGACTAGATGACAGCAGTGGTTCTCCCATATCTAGATGACACTGTTTGCTCTGGTCCTAGTCAATCTATGGTTCTTACAATCTTTCAGTCCTCTTGCCTGCAATGACCCCATAGTCATGGGGAAAGGATGTGTGTTATAGATGTCTGATTTGTTGTTGTGCATTCCACTAATACTTATTATTTTCATTTTTATCAGTTTCTGTATTTACCACCATTCACTGAATGAAAAAACTTCTCTGATAAGGTCTGACAGCTACACTAATCTATGGCTAGAGACATGAATTTAGAAGGAAGTTTGATGCTATATCCATTTAACTAAATATTAGTAGAGTCACCACTGGGGCCTATGAACTCCACAACTATAAGCTCCTGGTAAGATTTTCGGGGCCAGCATGTGTTCCCTCCTGTGGAAGGCCTTAAATCAAATTAGAAGACAGTAGATTCCCCCCCCCCCATAATATTCATGCCACTACTGCACCCATGGGTGTATCTTGCCATGCCTGTCACTACTGCAATTCACAGGCTTCACAGATTAATGATATTATTTTATGACTTACCCACCTACACCAACAGCCTGCATAGGACCTTCAATTCCTATGAGACCTAGTCAGCATGGAGAAAGCTTTCTGGTCACTTAACTTGATTTCTCCATGTCTTATGACCAATATCAGTGGTTTCTTCAACCTTAGGATCTTATCAAGTTTTCTTGGCCAATCAGAAACAATGGCAATAGCCTGTAGTAATTGGAAGAGTAAAGTCTTCCAGATGCCTCTAACCAACAATGTGAGGGCAAGTATCGCACATTTGACACTGGACAATGACTTCTGGGATATGCACAATACACTGTATAGGGAAGCTATAATTGAAGTGTTTGTATGAATATAATATAATATTAATATAATATATGTATATACTTGAACTAGACAAATATCTTATTTTTCTATCATATATGAGTGTGTGTGTGTGAGAGAGAGAGAGAGAGACAGAGATAGAGAAAAAGAGAGAGAGAAAGAGAGAGAGAGAGAGAGAGAGAGAATTGGGGCTAATATGTGAAAATTGTATTATGTAGATATGTGTAAATGTAGTGAAATCCAAAATGTTGTACAATATATAATAAAATGAATTAAGCCTCAGCTAAAAAGAGAAAGTAAAAAAGAAGAAAATGGAAGAAATGAAGAAAGAAAAGAGGGAGGGAAGGAGGGAAAAGTGAGCATGTAGGAACTAGTAGTAACTTGAAACTTGGCATTCTGGTCATATTTCCTCATTACTTGCTTTGAGAACAAAAGCAAGTAAGCAAAAGTTCAATTTCACTGAATTTGATTTTGCATCGATAAAATATTAACAAATTGTAATGCCTATTTCAAAAACTTGCAAGTACTGGCTAAAGCGAGTATTTACACACTACAAGCTATGACAGATACCGACTTAATTCAAGAGAAAATGTGCTGAGATGAGTCTCCCAAAAGATTTTGAAGGAAATATTTCTTTTTTCAATTATTTTTATGTGACAACTTCTTTCTATACTGTCTGATTTTCCAGGTTTTTGGAAAATGGATATGTATTTTTAACTCACCTCTATACTTATATTGGAGAAAATTTAACAAATGAATACATAAGTGAATTTTTTAAATCATGGATGCTGTTTAGATTTTGTCAACTTGACACAAGTTAGAATCATTTGCAAAGAGGGAACCTCAATTAAGGAAGTGCCTCCACCAGACTGGCATATAGGCAAGTCATGGGGATCAAGTCAGTAAATAATATTCCTCCATTGTCTCTGTTCCAGTTCCTACATCTAGGTTCCTGCCTCAAGTTCCTGCCATGACATTCCTTCATGGTGGAATACAAGCTATATAAGCTGAAATCAGCCCTTTCTTCCTCAGGTTTCTTTATAGAGTTTTATTACAACAGGATGTAACTAGGACTATACTTCACATGGGTTGTCTATTTCAAAATAAGAGAGTTTCCAGTCCATGATGATGAATGCAGAAAGTTATCCCTGTTAAATGTAATAAGAATAATTTTAAATGCCTGGCCCTAGGCAAGATATATACACTACTCATTTAAAGCTTATGGTATATCATAGGAAGAGCGGTAGAAGATAAGAACTCGAGGTCAAAGAGGGGTTGCAAAATGCTATCTTCAAAGATATAACCACTGCGGTGGTGAGCTCTCAGCAGGTACCGCTGCACAAGAATGAGCTGGCCAACAGTTAGGCATAGATTAAGGAAGGGCTTAGGAGGCTTTACTATGACTGCTGAATAATTTGCGTTTGATAGCTTCTGGGAGATGGGGTAGTCATTTTTATGTTTTATAACCTCAGGTGATCCCCCCAGGCTCCAGTGGATAGTTCTTAATCATATGTCATACATAATGTCTTAGCTAAACTAAGCGAGTCACCAAACCAAACATAAAGACAAGAATCTGGGGGAAAAGAACCAGCAGATAAGATGGGGAATAAGAGAGGGTGAAGGTGAGATTAAACAATGACAATATATATATTAGTCCAAGAACCAACTCCATTATACACCAAACAGGATATAAAATCAATCAACTACATAACAATATTTTTAAAAAAAGAAAGCTTGATTAGTAAAGAATCATATACATAAAAGAAAGTAATACAAATAAAAATGAACAATGCTAGAAATATTGAAATAGATATTTCTCAAAAGAAGATAATTGGAAGAGGTACAAAGGAAACTAGGGGCATAAATGGTCATTGATAGATTGAAAGTTGCTCAGCATCTCTGGTTATTAGCTAAAAAATGCCGTCCAGACATTACAGACTATTTGGTATTGTTATTTTGTCACACTCCAGAACACGAAGATCTAACCATATTGCAGGAGACAATACACACCTAAGTCAAACAACATGGAAAAATCACAGGCTGATACTGATCTGGAAGCTTTGTTCCTACTGGCTAGCTTTCATTGTGCTGGGAGGTGCCAAGCATGCTACCAGAGGATAAAAATAATCATTAGTTTCACCCAGTTGCACACACTTTAAGTTGTGCTAATGACTGGCTTGAATATGTGTAATCATTGTGTGTATGTGCACTTGTGCCTGTACAGGTCTACTTATACATACTAGGTGAAGCAGAAGCTGGTGTTTGGTGTACTCCTTTGATGGCATTTCACCTTATTTTGTGGCATCGTCTATCACTGAACCTGGAGCTTTTAGTTCAGGTAGGCCAACTGATCTGTGTGTCCACAAGATCTTCCTGACATCCCATACCCTGATTGTCACTGAGGCTACAATTGTACACTGCCACATTTACAGGTTTTTCACGTGTGCTTGAAGACCCAAACTCGGGTTCAATGCTTTAAAAGCAAACATTCATCTCACAGAACTCTTTCCAGCCCTGGAATTTGTTTAAATTGATTTTTAGTAATTGCAATACTATTTTCAACAATTGGCTTTAACAACTTACATGTCCACCAAAATAGTAGAGCAGTTCTGTTTCCTCTGTAATTTTGCTACCAGTTGTTACCAGCAGTGTTCTTTTTGATAATAGCCATTCTGACTGGTGTGAGGCAACATTGAGCCTCAGTTTTGATGTGCTTTTGCTTATTGATTAAAGATTCTGAGATTATTTTTTCATAAAATTCTTGGTCATTTGAATATCTTCTTTGAAGAAATGTTTAGTGATGTCGTTTGCCTCTAAATAAGAATATGATATTTGTGTTAACTAATATTCTTTTTGCAATGATAAGACACCTAGGAAAAACAGATAAAGGGAGATTATTTAAAAAAAAAAAAACTTTAGCTCAGGCTTTCAGAGATTTCAGGTAATAATGTTCAGTTCCATTGATTCTGGAACTGGGGTGACACAGAACATTCATGGTGGTGGCAACACATACAAGAAGCAGAAGATAGGAAGCAGAGAGCAACAAATGTACTAATGATTGGGTATAGCTATTAAATGTGAATCCCCAGGGAACTACTCATTCTAGGGAGGTGCAAATTGTAGCACGATTAATAAAAACCCAGAGACAGATATTGGGGTTCAGAAAAGCAAAGCAGTCAGTCATTGGTTCTTACCTCTTCTTCAGTTAGAAATAGCAATCCTGCCTCCAAGAATTCTCAGAATGAGACTGACTGGGCGCTGTCTCCTCCCATCTATATTCCTTTCTAGTGCTGCGATTAAATGTGTATGCCACCACTGCTTGGTTTATATGGCAAACTAATGTGGCAACTGTGATTAAAAGTGTGTGTCACCACTGCCTTGTCTGTAAGGCTGACTGTCGTGGCCCGTGAGGGTCCAACATAAATTCCCTAATTCCTTCAACCGGCTGGAACGGAGTCGCAAGGAAAAGAACCGACACAGCTTACACCGTCATCATGGAAATGGCCAGGTCGCCGTTTATTCTCCAAACATTTTATATACCCACACCAAATTTAGCGGGGAGGGGGAAAACCAATTATGCCATCACCTAGGCAACCAGGTGCCTTGACTCAAGTCACATCTGCATCTAGCAGTCAGGTAGGCTCTGAATTAACATCTCTATAAGACATCCTTCCAAATTACAAAAGGAAGGAAGCACCAAATATCTGAACTCTTAAGTCATCAGCTTCAGTCAAACATCTCTTCTCAGGTAATCCACATCTTAACAAAAGAAGCTAGGAGCAGTCATCCGGGCCTTTTGTTAAGGGCAGAGACAGCTTGTCTGCAGAGCTACATGGTCAGCTCGACAGGGCTAATGGCTTTTGTGACATATCGAAATATGGGGCCACAGCTGACCAGGCCAGCTGCTTTACCCTCTGATCTTCAGGAAAGCTTTTTTCTATTAACATACAAATTAAAACTACTACAGAAAACTCATAAATGTTTCCAGAACCTGCTAAAGTAGTATCTTGAGCTAAATAACAATAATTTCATACACAAGAATTCTTCTTGCTAAAACATAACATAGTGTTTGGAATACTATAATCTTTGTATGTTTTAAAAGCAATAAATATGAAGACTTATTTTTCTTATTCAAGGCTATTTAGCTACACAGAGTTCCATAAGATTTTATGTGAGCTTTATAAAGTTTTATTTACTTTTGAGGTTATAATTACATTTTCCTCTTATCTTTTCTTCCTCCAAATACTCTTATATACTACCACTTGCTTTCTTTTACATTCATGGCCTCCTTTTTCATTACTTGTGATTACGTGCATTCATGTATGTACACATTTATTCTTAAATGTATCATGTTCAGTCTGAATAGGCTACGTACTATGTGTTTTCATGGCTTATAATTTGGTATTGGATAACCAAATGATGTGATTTTTCCCTGGGGAAGACTGTTTCTCCCACTTTCACTATCACTTAGTTATCTGTAATTCTTCATGCAGTGTTGAGGTCTCTTGGGCTTATTTCTATCTACTTTGTCATGTTTGTTAGTGTCCTTCTTGTTCAGCTCATGTTTTGACTATAATGTGGGAGTAGCTTCTGACATTCCTATGTGAACCATCTCACAGTAAACGTCACAATGTTCTGGCTCTTCTTACAATCTTTCCACCTCCTCTTCCAAAATGCCCCTAAGATTTAGGTACACAAGTGTTTTCTATTTGTATCCATATGGAGTGGGCTTCACATCTTTACATTTTGATTAGCTGTGGTTTTCTGTAGTGGTCTCTGTTGCAAAAAAGAAGTTTCTCCTGGGTGCTGAGTGAAAACTAAACTTACAGGTGGGTTGAATGACAAATGTTGATGTTGGTTTAGTAAAATAGTAATGGTAGGTGCTCCTGCAATATCTATGACTTCATTTGCAGAGTAGATATCTAGGTTTCCAGTCCTAGAGATGGCTTCCCTCTTGCTGGGTGGTTCTAAACACCAGTTAGAGAGCTGTTGGTTGCCACCTAGGTGTGCATACCACTACTGCACCTCTAGGAAAAGTGTGCCATTCTGATTGTTGATGTGGTTCATAAGCACTACAGCTGGGTGGGACTTTTTGTTGTCTTCCTCCTTTGGAAACTGTGTGGCACCTTTTGGTGCAATAAAAACAAATCCTTAAGAAGGAGGCTTTCATGTAACTTTCAGCTCAGTGGCCTCTGGGCCCTGGTTCTGAAGTGTATGTCGTCTTCAGCAATAAGGACTTTATTTTCTACCTCTGGTAGGGGACAACTAAGGACAATAGAAATAGGCTGTATGCTTTGGGAGTCTCTTGGACAGCCGTGGCCAACATCTCAAAAGAGGTGCTTTTCATGTCTACTATTGGGAGTTTCGTTTTGTGGTCTTTGATTCTTTCAAGTCGCATTGTCAGACTAGATGAAAAAAAGTTCATTAAAATTATATTGCAGCTTAATAGTATTTAAATTTCTGACCTTATCAAACACTCTTTTAGTTATTTTACCCTCCTCCTTCTTCTGAAATTTCCTTCAAACTCTATAAAGATTTTCCCTTTTTATGGAGGCATCACAATCCCTGACTTCCAACACTACTACAGAGCTTCCAGTACTGAAAACAGCCTGGTACTGGCATAAAAAAAGGCAGGAAGACCAATGGAACCTTATAGAAGACCCAGATATCAATCCAAAAACACCTGATATTTGATTTAAAAAAAAAGCAAAAAAATATCAAATGGAAAAAAAGAAAGCATATTTAACAAGTGGTTCAGGCATAACTGGATATCAGTATGTAGAAAAATAAAAATAGAACTATATCTAATGCCATGCACAAAACTCAAGTCCAAATGGATCAAAGACCTTAACATAAAGCCAGGCACACTGAACCTTATAGAAGAGAAAGTGGGAAGTACATTTGAATGCATTGGCACAGGGAACCACTTCCTAAATAGAACCCCAGCAGCACAGACACTGAGAGAAACAATTAATAAATGGGACCTCCTGAAACTAAAAAGCTTCTATAAAGCAAAGGACACGGTCAACAAATGAAAACAACAACCTACAGAATGGAAAAAGATCTTCACTAACCCCACATCAGACAGAAGTCTGATCTCCAAAATATACAAAGAACTCAAGAAATTGGACACCAAAAGATAACATAATCCTATAAAAAAAAATGGAGTACAGACCTAAACAGAGAATTCTCAACAAAGGAATCTAAAATGGCTGAAAGACACTTAAGGAAATGTTCAACATCCTTAGTCATCAGAGAAATGTAAATCCAAACAACTCTGAGATTCCATCTTACACCTGTAAGAATGGCCAAGATCAAAAACAACTCTTTATTTAAAACAATAGCCTTTTCCATTTTCCTATCTGCAAGGCAGACTTAAAACTTAGGAGGATAGCTTACAAACTTTTAATTAGATATACAATGGTTAAAGCTCTAGTTATAATATTCTTATGGGAGACCTTGAGCCGCTAGGTAAAATTCTTACAAAAAAAACAGTTTCCAATAGAGAGCTTAAAGAAAGCTGCCTAATAGGTACTCAAGCAGGTAAAATATAAATCAACAGGTAAAGTATACAATAATCAACAAATACAGTGTATTAATTATAATTCAGCTATGGCAAGTGTGTATATTAAATATAAAACTTATTCTACAACAGTTTTATAAAAAATGCTGTTTATGGCTAAACCTTCTCAGCTTTGCCAGTTAAGATATTAAACTCTTAATTTAAAACAATAGCCTGTCTGATACAAAAGGGCAGGATAAAAGCTGGAAAACGGTTTGACAAAATGTTGACTATGATCAATACTTCTTATACTAAACAATAGATTCATTGATAGTTTTAAGATTGATTCCTGGACAATTGTCTTTGCTCAATTCAAAGGCAAAAACAATAATCTTTTCCCAGATCATTGCTACAATTCACACACCTGTATTTTGCTAATGTTATAGCAAAAAATCCCTTAAAGGATTTTATGCTAAATTTTACAAATGGCTCTTCCAATGGAGGAAGTGCATATATGGTTAAAAAAAAAAATTGTGGAGCGTAACAAGGCTCCTTGGAAGCAACTCATAAAAGTTGCCAACAGATCCTGATGCAAATGGATCTGGCTTGATAACACCAAGCTAACCTTTGCTAGGGCAAGTGGAAAAGCCCTTGCTATGCATTATGAAAAAACCCGACCTATATATATTTGGGGTCGAGGATATGTTTATGCTTTTTTCACAGAAAGAAAATAAAAGCTGGATCTGATGTCGAGGCTGCAGATGCCCACAGAGGAGTTCCAGAGGCAACTGGGGAGAGGTCCTTGGTCCGGCCTTTCCTGCCCCCAAGGAGAGGAGTGCCTGATAACAGAAGCTGCTAGGCCACTCTGCAGGGTGTTGTTCTGCCTCTAGAGTCCAGGGAGACCTGGCTGAGATAAGTGCCAGGATGTGCTTCAGAGAGCTGACTCCAGCTCACCTCACTCAGGAATCCCACCTGACCTGAAGCACAGATGCTAAGCTGCTTCTGATGCGGACTAAACATCTGACAGTTTTAATCTTTGGGACACTGAACTAATTTTAATTAAAATATTAACCTCTCTTCACTTAAGAAGGGGAAAGATTGGGGGTTCCTGTCACTGTTGCTCAGAGACTGGAACTGATGGTATTTAATAACAACAATGTATGTCATTATACTCTTACTACAATTGATCTAATGATACTTATAACTGCTTATAGATGTTGGGAAAGGATTGACACACGCTGTAAAGTGCTTGGGTTTAATGCATATGTTAAAAATTTTAGATTTAGATCCCTTTTACACTGCCCTAATTGTTGGCAGGCAGCACACGTAATTTTATGTGGAATAGGCATTTAGGAAGGAGGATACCAAAGGCCAGATTAAAAGGTGAATACTGGGTTTGGAAAATGCCCTTTCTTCTTGTCTGGAAGATGGAGTTATTGGTGCCCAAAATTATATCATTATATTTTGTTTGAGGAGCTCCTCACAGTCTTTCCATTAATGATAGATGCAGGGGCCCAATGACGGGAGTTAGTGTGGACCCTTGCCTGAACAGCACATCATACAGAGGTTGTAGAAACCGGCTCAACAATGGCATGGTGCCAGGCACGAGGAGTGCCCTCCACATAGCCCAAGACAGGGTGCCCTGTGATCTGTTTACTTTAAATCTCGCTAGATACCTTTCATTTGAGGAGCTCCAAGGACCGGTGACTTGTGGCAGGAAATCCCCCAACCTAAGACAGGATACTGGAAATCCTAGGACGGGTAAGGGGGATAAAGACCTGGTCCCCACTCGACCTAAGAATCATAAGGCACCCCTCTGTTCCCAGGAGAGGTAAATTGCTTCACCATTCGAGAGGAGGGACTCTCCTTGTCCCAGTCCCTTCTCCTTTAGATCTGACACTGTGGTTGGACTCTGACCTGATGCCCTTCACTTAATAGCTGCCTGTCTTTATAAAAGAAAGGGGGATCTGTTAGGAGCCAATTTCCTCCTAAAATCATTACAGGAACCATCACCCTGGGGAGTCTGCAGAGAACCCCACACCCTTAATTGTGTTAGGAAAAGTTCTATTGACAGAGCCTACCCCACACCCAAATTGGCTGTTAATGAGAGCTATCTGTTAGCGGAACCCACCCCACATTCCAAACTATCTAGGGATCTAGGTGTGTCAACTCGTGACTTCTTGGCCTACAGTGACCTGACCGAAGACAACCTCCTGCCTACGTGACCAACTCGGACCATGTGACCAACGTGAACCATGCGGCAAGAGCCCAGGCCCCTGTGCCCACCCCCAACTCCTTACCCTATATAAAGCTGTACCCCATCTCTAATAAACGGAGGCTTTGACAAGAATTCTCGCTTAGCCTCATTCCACTTTCCTAGGCCATATCTTCCAGGTAGTGCCTCTCCGTGACCCTGGAATAACTGACTGCCAGGTGGGTTACTAACCCTAGACTGAGTAGCCCACCCAAAGGCAATCAACAAACTTATGCTGGAGAGGTTGTGGGAAAAGGGGAACACTTCTGCATTGCTGGTGGGAACACAAGCCGGTACAACCCCTTTGGATGTCAGTGTGGCAATTTCTCAGAAAATTAGGAAACAACCTTCCTCAAGACCCAGTAATACCACTTTTGGGTATATATCCAAAGGATGCTCATTCATGCCACAAGGACATGTGCTCAGCTATGTTTATAGCAGCTTTGTTTGTCATAGCCAGAACCTGGAAACAACCTAAATGTCCCTTGATCGAAGAACGGATAAGGAACATGTGGTAATTCACACAATGGAGTACTGCACAGCAGAAAAATATGACAGCTTGAATTATGCAGGAAATTGGGTGGAGCTAAAAAACATTATTTTGAGGGAGGTAACTCAGACACAGAAAGACAATTATCACATGTACTCATTCATACGTGGTTTTTAAACATAAAGCAAAGAAAGCCAGCCTACAAACCACAATCCCAGAGAACTTAGACAACAATGCGGACACTAAGAGAGACTTACATAGATATAATCTACATGGGAAGTAGAAAGTAGAAAAAGACAAGATCTCCTGAGTAAATTGAGTTGAGAGTGTGGGGACCTTGGGGGAGGATTAAAGTGTAGAGGGAGAGGCAGGGAGGGGACTAGAGAAAAATGTAGAACTCAATAAATATCAATAAAATAAGAAAATTAAACTGGAAAAAAGATCCTCCCCTTTCCCATTTCCCATCAATTCACTTGTAATCTGCATATTTAAGATATTTATCTATGTTTCTGAAAAAGTATTGGAATATTGATAGAAATTACAGCCAATTTGTATACTGTATTAGTTAACATTGCCATATTAACATTGTCCTCCAGTTCATGACCATAAGATATGTTTCTATTTAATTATTTGATCCTTAAATTCTTTTTCAGAGTAGTGTTATGGTTTTAGCTATATAAGTCTCTTTCATCTTTGGTTAATGTCCTTTAGGTTTTTGAAATGTATATTTATTTAATAATGGTGGTGCATGTTTTCAAATT
Source organism: Microtus oregoni (assembly GCF_018167655.1). NCBI lineage: Eukaryota > Metazoa > Chordata > Mammalia > Rodentia > Cricetidae > Microtus > Microtus oregoni. The sequence continues at coordinate 19,767 of NW_024544974.1, forward strand.
TTGAGCATGTTACTTTCTTAGATTCAGAAACAATAAATCGGGATGACCAGGAAACCTCAGAAATTAATTTCAAAGTTATGATTATTTTAAACATTTAACAATCTTAATACTCTATTATTTGGGTTGCTGAAATTCAAAGAAAAACATATAGGCATCCTCCTGAATATTAACCTTCATCAGGCCATGAAAGGAGACAGAGACAGAGACCCACATTGGAGCACAGGACAGATATCTCAAGGTTCAAATCAGGAGCAGAAGGAGAGAGAGCACGAGCAAGGAACTCAGGACTGCTAGGTGTGCACCCACACACTGAGACAATGGGGATGTTCTATTGGGAAGTCACCAAGGACAGCTGGCCTGGGTCTGAAAAAGCCTGGGATAAAACCGGACTCGCTGAACATAGCGGACAATGAGGACTACTGAGAACTCAAGAACAATGGCAATGGGTTTCTGATCCTACTTCATGTACTGGCTTTGTGGGAGCCTTGGCAGTTTGGATGCTCACCTTACTAGACCTGGATGGAGGTGGGGGTTCCTTGGACTTCCCACAGGGCAGGGAACCCTGATTGCTCTTTGGGCTGACGAGGGAGGGGGACCTGATTGCGGGAGGGGGAGGGAATTGGGTGGCGGGGAAGAGACAGAAATCTTTAATAAATAAATAAATTTATAAAAAAAAAAAAGAATAAAACACAGGTCTGGGTGTTTGTGGTACACACCTTTAAACCCAGCACTCAGGAGGCAGAATCAGGCTGATCTCTGTGAGTTCAAGGTCAGTGTGGTCCTCAAGATAACTAGGGCTGTTACATAACAAAACTCTGTCTTTAAAAACCAAAAAAGAAAAAAAAAACACAATAAATTTTGTAGTATTTACAAAGAACGAAAGCCTATAGAAATAGTCAAACAATAGAAAACAATATAAAATTCATATCTATGGGTAAAATAACAAGCCTTCGTGGGATTATATGTGAACACTCCTCCTTTAAGGATATTTTTATTGAATATGTGTTAGAACTTAAGAAAGTAGTCAAAGTACTTACATGGAGCATACTATATATGCAAACTCACTAGTAAAGAAGGCATGTTATGGTTTGTATTACCCTTTCTTTTTTTCTTTATAGATGTTATACTACAACTGTGTAGTATTTGTTTACTTATATGCACGTATACATTATAGCCTAGGATATGCAAATGAGAGAGAACATGAGAACATGCATGATTTTATCTATCTGAGACTGGGTGACATTGTTTAATATTATATGTCTAAATGCATTCACTTTTTCCTCAGAGGAAAATGATACTCCATTTTGAAAATATACAAGATAATTTTTTTCTCTTAATTTTTTTCTTTTTTATTTTCTTTTTTCTTTCTCCCCCCCCCCCCCCCTTTTTTTTGACAAGGCCCCAAGATCTTATTGTGTCTCCCTGGCTGGCCAGAAACTCACTATGTAGACTGGGCTGGCCTCAAACTCACAGAGATCCATATGGCCCTTCTTTTGCCTCCTGAGTACTAAGGTTAAAGGTATGCAGCACCATGTCTAGCCTTGCATCAGATTTTTATTGTCCATCCACATGCTGATGTAAAACTAGATTGATTGTATTTCCTCACTCTAATGATTACAACAGCAATGAGCACAGGGGTGCAAATATCTGCACGGTAGAATATGGAGTTAACTGTGTATATAGCCAGAAGTGAAATCACTGGGTAACATGGTTGTTCTATTTTTAATTTTCTGAGGGATCTGCACAGTGATTTCAATAATGCTTTCATTAATTCATACCCCCATCAACAGAGTTGTCCACATCCTCTTCAACATTTCATGTTACATTTCTAGATAATAAGCATTCTGACTGGCATGAAGTGAGGTAGTTCATTATAGTTTTAATTGGTGTTTTCCTGATTGCTAGGTATGGTGAACACATTTTATAGTAGTTATTTAATATTTGTGTGTGTTTTAACTGTCTATTCATTTCATTAGGCCATTTGTTCATTTGCTAATTGGCAGTTTTACTTCCTTGGTATATAATTTCTACTAATCTTTGTAAATTCTATATATTAGCTCCTGAGTATAACTGATAATGATTTTCTCCTATTCTAGGGTTCTCTGTGTGCTCTGCTGATAATTTCAAGGACTCCCATATGTTGCTAATTGCAGATTATTGCTGTGTTATTGGTATTCTGTTCAGAAAGTTGTAGACTTCTCCCCTACCTTAAAGAGTATTCCCAATGTTTTCATTTAGAAGTGTTAGTGATTTGGTTTTTAATAAATCTTTGAAACCACTTCAAACTGATTTTATGGAAAAGGGAAAGATGTGGGTCTAATTTCATTCTGCTATAGGTGGTGTAAGGCCATCGAGGCACACAAAGTGGCCAGTTCTGCCCCCAGACTCCAATAGCTAGGCCCTGCCCACAGAACACTCTAAGGGCCATAATGACCAAACAGCCCCTCCAGATGCAGGTGACAAAGCTCTGCCCTACAAAGTAAAAATCCAAGCTCAGAACTTGAAAATCCACCAGTTCCCATCCTGGAAATCTCCATTCTGGAAAGATCTCCCCTCCAAAAAATCCTTTCTTGTGCTTAGTTTTCTCGCCCTCCTGGGGTTTTCTCTCCCAATAAGCCTCTTGTGTTAGAATTTTTGTGCAGTGTAAGGGTTGTTGTGTGGTGTTATTTTGTGGTATTTGACTCCTGACTACCAGGATCATTCCTCCCCTTCAGAACTGTAACACTTGCATTGTGGAAACCTCTCCCCTACCAGGCTGAGCTGTAATAACTGCATTGGGAAACACCGCCAACTCCACCACCCTCTGCCCAGCAAATCTGTAACATTTACATTGAGGAAACCTTCCCACCAAGAGTTGTAACACTTCTATTGGAGAAGCCCTCCCCTCAGAGCTGCAACACATACAGGTAGATATTAAGTTTTGCCAGGAACATTTGTTGAAAAGATTCCCCCACCCCTGTGTATGTTCTTACCTTCTTTGTTAAGAATTAGATGGTTGTAACTTTGTCAGTTTATTTCAGGTCCTCTCTTCTGTTCCATTTGTCTACCTGTTTTTTTTTTTTTGTTGTTGTTGTTTTTGTTTTTTTGTAATACCAGGACCAAGCTGGTTTTGTCACTACAACTGTATAATATAATTTGAAGTTGGGTATTTTGTTCTTACTCCTTAGAATTGCCGTGGCTTATTTGTGGTACTTCATATAGCAAATAAATTTGTGAATTAATTTTTCTAAATCTGTAAATACTTATATCAGAATTTTGTTAAACCTCAAGATAAATTTTGAAAGAGTAGCATTTTCATAACCTTAGCTATTTTTTTATTTTACAATGGTTATTTCTTTTGTGCCAATACTCAACTATACTTTTTTTGATTTCATATTTCAAAATTACCCCAAATCAGCTCATAAGTTGTAACAATTTTCTGTATGCTTAATGTTTCGAATATACAAAATCATATAAACTTGCAAAAGTTATAATATTTCTTCCTTTAAATGTCAATGTTCTTTATTTCATTCTTTTCCTAATTTTTCTACTGGGATTTTCAAAAAAGATACTAAATACATCAGGTAAAAGTGGGAATCTTTGCCTTGTCTCTGAACTCAGAAAAAAAAAAATCAGTCTTTTGCTATTGTGTTACTAGACATATATTTTCTGTATGTGATTTTTATAATATTGAATATCTTCTCCTATTATTGGTTTATTTGGGATATTTAATATAAAATATGCTAATGTTTTTAAAGTTAAATGATTGTATGTTTATTCTACTTCATTTTTAAAATACATTATATTACATTGATTTTGTATGTTAAAACATCCTTGCATTAATATTGGGAATAAGTCTGAATTTATATAGCTATGTATTCTGTTTAATATACTAGTGAATACTTTTTTATAATATGTCCCTAAAATTTATATATATATTTAATCACTGGGAATATTGATTAACAAATACACATATATTCAACATTTTCATGTAATGTCTTTGTACTATCAGAGTAATGTTGGCTTTATAGAATTATTTTCAGGGTTCTTATTTTTTGGGAGGTAATTTACAAATTCCCTGATTTTTTTTCCCTATTCACATGCCAGTTTAACTTTTGTATTTGTTCATGATTTTTAGTGATTAAAACTGTGTTTCTAATATTTTTTTTCCATTTCACGCAGGTAATTTCATTAGTTGAATTTGTAGAAATTTGATCTAACAAAACAATTTAAGAATGCAATGTGGCTTAGAGTTTAAGATGACTTAAATCCAAGATGGCAGGGAAAGAATGAGTAGGCAGTTCATATCATGGTGATAAGAGCCTTGTGAAGCCTGTGGATAGCACAGCAGGCCAGGGCTCTCAGAATAAGGGAGGAACAATGGCATGTTCCCTAAAGGCATACACGTAGTCACCTACTTTAGCCAGAAAGTTTACAGCTCCAAAATTTCTGTAATCGGACAAAAAAAAAAAAAAAAAAAAAAATACTAGCGCCAAACACTCAAGACATGAACCAGTGGGGATATTTCAACTTTAAGCCATAATACATATCATGTTTGTTGGCATTCAATTGTCTGTTGTTTGTATAGATTTGTTTTACTATGTAGAATGTTGGTCAAGGTGTCGTTTATTTTATTAATAATATCGGTAATTTGAGTCTTCTCTGTTTTTCTTAGTTTATCTGAAGATATATTTTTGAAGATTCAACTTCTATTTACATATTTTAGTCTATTGTTTTCTTATCCAATGCTTTATTTTTCTCCATTACAATATAATTTGTCCACCCTCTGCTAAGGGTTCAATAATTCTTCATTTTTACCATTATTAAGTTATAGATTCAAAATATTTGTCTTGATTTTAAAAGCATAATATTTGTCATCTTATTTTTTTCTTTTACATTTTTTAAGATGCACTGATTAATATTATGAGAAAGGGACACCCAAAGGTTCCAGTGCATTTGTTTTCTGTTGGACATATACTGCAGGACATTTAACTTACTCTTAAAAATGATTTGTTTCTCCAGTGATATTCCTCGGAGAAAACAAATTTTTCACTTGGAATTGGGCATCAATTGAACATAGTTTCTGGGTTAGAAAGAGAGCATGTGCACACTTCTCCTTTCAGCTCTATTACTCCATCTCCTCCAGACCAGTGCAGGCCCTATGCAAATCTCTGAACTCATATGTGCACCAGTCCTGTTATGTTGAGAAGACCTTGATTCCTTGGTTCCTCCATCCCCTCTGACTCTTTCTCTTTTTCCATGTCTTCTTCCACAGAGTTTCCTGAGAATCGAAGAAAGGGATTTGATGGAAACATCCCTTTTAGGGCTGAATATTTTTAGGTCACTCATGCTCTACATAGTAGTGGTGGGACTGCATATCTGTTACCATCAAGAGAGCCACTGCCTCCATAACCTCTGTGGTTAAATGGATTGCCCCTTGTTTAGCAACTTAATAGGCAGCATCCAAATATAAGTGAATACTATGGTTGTCTTTTTGGATCTGAGTTATCTCACTCAAGACAATCTTATCTAATTCTATTTACCTGTGAATTTCATTTATTTTTATTGCTTAATAGCATTCCATTGTATAAATTTATCACATTGTATTTATGAATTCATCCACTGATGGACATCTACGTTGTTTCCAATTTCCAGTTATTATGAATAGAGTAGCAAAGAACATGGTTGGGCAAGTGTTTCTATGGTGGGATTAAATGTTCTTTGTGTTTCTTTTGGGGTTATGCCCAAGAGTGTTATAGCTGGATCTTGAGGTAGATCTATTTCCAGGTTCCTGAAGAAACACCACACAGATTTCTATAGTGTTTGTATAAGTTTGCAGTAACACGAGCAATGGATGAGCATTAACATTCTTGCCAGCATGATTTATTACTTCTTCTGTTAATTTTTGTCATTCTGATTAGATGAGTTATCGAAGTATTTTGGATTTGCATTTCCCTGATTACTAAGAATATTGTAAATTTCTTTAACCGTTTCTCAACCATTTGACTTTCCTCTTTGTATTCTGTTCAGATATGTACCCAGTTTTTCAATTGGGTTGTTTCCTTGATGTCCAGTTTTTGTTTGCTTTTTTGTTTTTAGTTATTTTAACATTTAGCATATTAGCCTTTTATCAGATGTAGAGTTGTTGAAAATCTTTTTCCATTCTGTAATCTGCTAATTCACCCATACATGTTTCAGAAGTTTTTCAGTTTCATGAGGTCTCATTTAATTATTGATCTTTGTACCTGTGCTAATGGTGTTCTGTTCAGAAAGTCTTTACTGCAACAATGAGTTCAAGGTTATCCCCCACTTTCTATTCTATCAGGTTCAAAGCATTTGGTCTTTCATCAACTTAGAGTTATTTGCCTTCTTCTATATGTAAAGATATAGTTTGACCAGAACTGTTTTTTAAGATGATGCTTTTTTTACAACATATATTTTTTGTTGTTTTTATCAAAAATCAAGTTTTCGTAGGTGTGTAAACTTATTACTGGGTCTTCAATTTGATTCCATTAGTTAAAATGTCTGTTTTTGTTCCAATACCATGTTGTCCATGTTGTTTTTAATTACTATAGCTCTGTAGCATAATTTGAAATTGGAGATCTTCAGCAGCTCCTTTACCATACAGAATTCTTCAGCTATCCTGGTGGGTATATGTGTGTGTGTTTCCATGTGAATATTAGTATTATCATTTCAAGTTCTATGAAGAATAGTGTTATTGATAGAGATTGCATTGAATCTGTAGATTGCGTTTGTTATGATTGTCATTTTACTATATCAGTCCTACCAATCCATCAGCATGGTAGATCTTTCTATCTCTTGATATCGTCCTCAATTTTGTTCTTCAGTGTTTTAGAGTTTTCATCATACAGGTCTTATACTTACTTGGTTAGAGTTACTCAAGGATATCTTATATTATTGAGGCTCTTGTGAAAGGTTTTGTTTCCTTGATTTCTTTACAGATTAATTGCCTTTTTATATACAAAGGCTGATTTTGTGTGTTAATTTTGTATCCTGCTACATTGCTGAAAGTGTAGGAGTTTTCTGGTGGAATTTTTAGGATTATTTATGTATATGACTATATTATTTGCAAATATGTATACTTTGACTTCTTACCTTCCTATTTGTATCTTTCTTATCTCCTTCAGTTGCCTTACTGTTTTAGCTAAACTTCAAGTACTATATTGAATACATGTGGAAAAAGTTGAAAACCTTTTCTTGTCCAAGATTTTCATGGAAATGCTTTGATTTTTCTCTCCATTTAAGTTGATATTTGTTATTGTCTTGCTGTAAATTGCCTTTATTATATTTAGGTATGACCATTATATCCCTAATCTCTCTCTGTGACTTTTATTATGGAAGGGTGTTGGATTTTGTCAAAGTCCATTTCTGTATCTAATGATATGATTATGTGGGTTTTGTCTTTCAGTTTGTTTATATGGTAGGTTTTATCTATCTATCTATCATCTATCTATCTATCTATCTATCTATCTATCTATCTATCTATCTAGGTTGAACCATTCCTGCATCTCTGGGATGTTACCTACTTGGTAATGGTGAATGATCTTCTTGATGTGTTCTTGGAATGCGTTTGCAAGTATTTTGAGAATTTTTGCATCTATGTTCATAAGAGAAATTGGTCTATATTCCTTTTTCTTTGTTGAGTTTCTTTCTTTTGTGGTTTGGGTATCAATCAAACTGTGGCCTCATAAAATGAATTGACAATACTCCTGTTTTTACTGATGTTAACTCTCCCTTGAAAGTCTGGTAGAATTCTCTCTGTTTCTGTTTCTCTCTGTGTGTGTTGGGAAGACTTTTAATTTCATTGGGGATTATAGGACCACTTAAATTGCTTATCTGATTTGATTTAATTTGGGTAGGTGGTATATATAGAGGCAATCAATGAATTACTGGCTTTTAAAGCATATCCTTAAAAGTCACTTGATTTCCTCAGTGTCTGGTATTATGACCCTCTTTCCATCTCCAATTTTGTTAATTTGTATCTTCTTTCTTTGCCATTTAATTTGGCAAAGGGCTTCTCAATCTTATTGGTTTTTCTCAAGTAATCAACTATTTTTTATTGAGTGTTTATATTATTTGCTGTTGTTATTTTAATTTTATTGATTTCAGCCCTGAGTTTGAGTATTTCTTGTCATGTACTCTCTTCGGATGTGATTTCTTTTTTGTTGTTGTTCAAGAACATTAAGGTGTGCTATTAAGTTTTTAGCATGAGATATCTCCATTTTTAATGCAGGCACTTTCTACTATGAACTTACCTCTTAGAACATCCTTCATTTTGTCCCATAAGTTTAGGTATGTTGTGTTTCATTTTCATCAAATTCAATGTATTTTTCTAATTTCTGTTTAGACCCATTTTTCATTCAGTACTAAGATTCCATTTCCATGAGTTGGTAAGGTTTCTCTTGTTGGTGATCAAAAAGAATTCAGGGTGTTATTTCAATTTTCATGTATCTGTTGAGTGTTTCTTTGTGCCCAAGTATGCAGTCAATTTTGGAGAGAATTTCCTGAGGTGCTAAAGAAAAAGTATTTCCTTTTGTGTTTGGGTGAAATGTTCCTAAGCACCAGCTAGGTCCATTTGATTTATGATGCCATTTACTTCCAGCATTTCTCTGTCTAGGTTCTCTCTAGTTTATTAAGAACAAGATATTGAAGTTATCCACTATCATCGTGTGAGGGCCACTATGTGATTTAGTCTGTAGTAGTGTTCCTTTAATGAACTTGAATGCCTTTGTGTTTGGGACATAGTCACTAAGAATTAAAATGTCCTCTTGGGTGGATTTTTCCTTTGATGGCTGTATAGTATCCTTCCCTATCTCTTCTGATTAGTTCTATTTGAAGTCCATTTTGTCAAACCTTAAAGTAGCGAAACCAGATTTCTTCTTAGGTCCATTTGCTTGGAATATCTTTTTCTATCCTCAAGTAATGTTTATCCTTAATGTTAAGATGTGTTTCTTAGATACAGTAAAAGAAAAAAATGGATCGTGTTTCAAATCCATACTGTTAGTCTTTTTAGCTTGGAATTGAGTCCACTGATGTTGAGAGATACCAATTTTCAGTGCTTGTTGACTCTTGTTATGTTTGTGGTGTGTGTCACTCTGTGTGTGTGTGTGTGTGTGTGTTTTCTCCTCCTTCTGATTTACTGGTCTGATATTATTTATTTCTTACATTTTCTTGGGTGTGGTTAACCTCATCAGGTTATTGTTTTATTTCTGTTGCCTCTGTCAGCAAGATTTGTAGAAAGATACTGCTTAAGTTTGGTTTTATCATGAAATGTGTCTCTTTCTTCAACAGCTGGCATCTACGGTCTCTTAGAGTTTGCAGAATATGTGCCCAGGCTTTTAATGTTTCCACTAAGAAGTCAGGTGCTATTCTATCTTTATATGTTGCTTGGCCTTTTCCCTTCTAGCTTTTAACATCATTTGCTTGTTGTGTAAATTTAGTGTTTTCATTAGGTTGTGACATGGGGAATTTCCTTTCTGGTCCAGGCTATTTGTTGTTCTGTATGCTTTTTATATCTTGTTAGGAACCTTATTCTTTAGGTTGGGGAAATGTCCATCTGTGATTTTGTTAAAAATATTTTCTGTACCTTTAACATGAATTTTTTCATCTTTCTCTATTCATAGTTGTACAATTAGTCTTTTCATAGTGATCTGGTTTTATGCCTAAAGTGTTCTAATTTTCCTGGATGTTTTGTACCTGGACATTTTTTAGATTATATTTAACATTTTCTTTGGATTAGGTATCCATTTCTTCTACCATGTCTTCAATTTTTGTGATTCTCTCTTCTATATCTTGTATTCTGTTAGTGAGGTTTGCCTCAGACTTTCCTGTTCAAGTTCCTAAATTTTTCATTTCTACTTTTCCCTCAGTTTGGTTATCTTTATTGATTCTATTTCCACTTTCAAGTCTTGAACTGATTACATCATTCATTCAACTGTGTTTTCATAAAAGTTTAAATGGATTTGTTTATTTCCTCTTTAAGGACCTCTTAACATATTATAAAGGTTGTTTTGCTGTCCTTGTCTTGTACTTCAGCTGTATTGCATTTCCTGGGGCCTACTGTGGTAAGGTTGCTGGGTTCTAGTGGAGAAAAATTGTCTTAACTGTTAATCATTGCATTTTTACACTGGTCTTTTGGCATCTGGATCTGGAATGATTATAATTCTAGGTTCTGATATGTAGTCTTGTCTCTGTCCAGTGGGTGTTCTATTCTCTTGTTTCTGTTGTCTTCTCTGGTTCTTACATTATGGTGACTGTAGGTTCCTGGAAGTAAAGGTTTCTGAAATCCTACCAAGTCTGGTTACTGGGGGTTCCAGATAGAATTTTATTCTTGATACTGGGACTTGATACCTAAAAATGGAGATGGATTAGAAGTGGGAAACCTGCAGGTTTCCAGAAGATGGAGGAAATAAGAGTTTTCCACCTATCAGAGAACAGAGAGAGAAGAGGCAGCAGCATGTAGTCTGCTACAGAGCTGGGGATGAGACTGGATTGTTGGACTTGGAGAAAAAGAGGGAGAGTGAATATCCGAAGATTGCTTCCCAGCATCCCTGGCATATCTGCTTCAATGCATCCCTGGCATATCTGCTTCCCTGCATCCCTGGCATTTCTGCTTCCCTGCATCCCTGGCATATCTGCTTCCCTGCACAGAGTAGCTGGTGGGTTTACAGGGAATTGATAAAGGAATTAGTGGTTTAGAGAAAGGGACAGGTGGTGAGGAAACCTGTAGGAAAATAACTGCATCATTCTCTGTCCTAGGGGAATGGAGGAGAGAGGAAGGGGAGCCTGCCGCAAGTGGTCTACTCTGGAGCTGGAGAGGAGACTGGGAGACTGGATCTGGTGGAGAGGAGGGAGATACAATTCTGGAGATCACCTACTTGCTTTCCTGACTGGCTAGCTTTCTGATTTTGCACTGCCTCATTTAATATAATGTTTTTCATTTCTTGCAATTTTTTCATTTAATTTTTAATTTTTATTTTTATTTCAATAAAATTCGATTATGTATTTTCATTATCCATTCATCTTTGGATGAACATCTAGGATGCTTGCATTTCTTGCTAGTATGCCTAAATTATAATAAACACAGACAGGCAAAATTATCTGTATTAAGATACAGAGCTCTTTGGGTATGTGTCAAGGACTGATATAACTGGATTACATGATAACTTTATTTTTAGTTTATGTCTTAAAGAAATATCCCCAGTGATTTTCACAGTAGTTGCACAAGTTTATGCTTCCACAGTAAATAACAATTCTTTCCCACATCCTTTCTAGAATTTGTTGTCATTTGTTTTCATAATGAAAGCCATTCTTACTTAAAATAAGCCCATAAGACCAGGAGAAAAAAGAAGCATTAAGATGGGACAGTGGGGAGGTAATAGGGCAAAAATGATACAGAAATAAAAGCATGAATCCTGGGGTGAAAGAATTTAAGTATCCATTGAGGCCAGAGAGATGGGAAGGAAGAGGGAGCAGAGGAATAGTCAATCAGAACTAAGTATGTATGAAAATTTCATAAGAAAACCTGTAATTTTGCAAGATAATTAAAAATTTAAAAATAATGGTTTACATTAGTCCCTGTCTATTCATCTCACTGTCCAAGATCACTCAGAAATCTCCAATTTATTTTGCCTTTTAAGACACATTTGCTGTTTCTTGATGTGAATTAATTTCTTGTCATTACTGAAGTTAAGCATTTATTCATGATAATGTGAAAATTCCGGAAAACAATTTATCCCATCTCCCCAATATATGATGTTAATTGTTTAAATCCACTTGCTTAAGATTTATTTGGTTGGTTGGTTTGGTTTCTTAAAAACATGTTTAAAAGATAAATCTTTGTCTCCCATGATCACCAGAGTAGCTGTCCATTAGATCATTTTCAGTTAACCTTTTGCCATATACCTCCTTGAAATCCAGAAGCTGGAAAGAACAAGCAAATAACAAAATAGGAAGGACAATCCAATCCTGATCTTTGCAAATCTGCAAGCCCACAAATTTAACACTTAGTAAGGCTTGTGCTGAACTCATGGACCAGATGAGGTCAACTTTTAAGACTCACTGAGTTTGATCTGACCTGATTATTCAAATGGTTTTGAAAATTCGTTTTAGATAAAGCTGTTTTCCAAATCTCCAATTTCCTAAAGTCACCCATACCCTACAATTTACCAATCATTCAGTGATTTATTGTGTGTATCTAACCATCATCTATTTGCCCTTGTATTTATAAATTAGCAATGTCCTTTGTAGCCGTTCCCTTTTTCTCCTTGTATTCTGTGTTACAAAAACAGAGAGGAACATTTTACATGAGTTACTTTAGCATGCCTCCGAAAGAGTAACACATGGGCACAGTAATTTACAAATAAAGCTAGCTTATTCAGAGATGAGCCTTCCCAAAATAAGATCACTGCACTGCATTGTGAGTATGGTAAGGCACACATGAATTAAAACAGCATAAAATTATGCATAATTTTCAAGATGGCTTTAAATTGCATATTTACTCAATTAATGTAAAACTTTTGCTACTTTCCAGAGCTATTTTAATGCCAATTCTGGCAACTCTAAATGTTTTGTTTGTTTTCCAATTCTTATGTGAACAAATCAGAATCGACGGCTTCCTATATTTCATCCCAAATATTTTAGTGTTTGGCTCAAATCTATCCCCCATCTTAGCCCCCTGTACATCCCCCCATAGCCACCATCACTGTTGCCCATCAAACTCCACTCTCCCTCCCTTTCTCTGTCTCTGTCTCTGTCTCTGTCTCTCTCTCTCTCTCTCTCTCTCTCTCTTTCTGCCTGTCTGTCATTCACTATTCACTATATCTCTATCATTACCTCTCTCCTTATATACCTTAAGTTCATTTAGTAATACCTGTATGTGAAATAGATATGAGATCATCTATTAGGGCCTGAATGCCCTTTTAGGGCCAAGATCACTGAAGAAAACTGCCTCTCCCACTCAGAAAACCCCCAACTGGCAATAGTTCCTCAGATAGAGTTGAGGTTTCATAAGACCATTGCCTGTCTATGAAGGGATTATGACTGGCTTGATTTTTGCAAGTCATCACATGCAGTCTCAGACACTATGAGTTCAGCTGTGATTCTGCACTGTGATGTCCATCACATACTATTTTGGTATAGCGCTTTCTTCTTTCGGACTGTTACAATCTTTGCCCTCCTTTCTGTGAAGTTCCCTGAGCCTTGGGCAGAGGAACTGTGATATAGGTGTTGTATTTATAGGTGAGCACAGAGCAGTTTCTTGTTGTATGCATGTTTGTTGGCCGGGGGTCTTTGTACCACCACTTTTTCCATAAAGAAGAGTATTTGAGGAGGGTTTAGATATACGCTGATCTATGGGCATGAAGATAATAACTTAGTGGACAGTTTACAAATGTATGCATTTAACAGAATAATAGCACTAAATTTTCACTTAAGGACTATGACATACTATCCATGGGGTTTCAAACCAATTAACATCGGGTATGGATTTTTACTTATATAACGATTTAAAGCCAATCAGAAAGTGGTTGGTTATTCCATAAATTTCATAGTATTGTTTCTTCGCACCAAACGGCATATCTTGTCGAGCCAGTGACTATTGTAGCTTCCAGAGTTCACAGTTGTGTAAGACTGATGGATAATGTCATAGCCTGATATTATGCAAAGTAACTTCCAGCTCCATAAAAGCTAGTCAGTATAGACGAAGTTCCCAGGTTGGTACTAGCTTAGTTTCTCTGTGTGCTATGATTCAGGTATGTAGTATTTTTATCAATACAGTCTTATCATAAAGGTTCCAGAGAGTAATCGGGTGTAACAGCAATAGTGTGTAAAGTTTTAGGAGGCTTATGGAGCTCCACTTACCAAAACCTCAATAAAGATAATCCATACCAGAAACTGAACCTTTTATTTGGTAGCCTATTGTATCTAACTGGGAAATCTTTCCCCTGTTATAGGCTAATTACATTTAAAGTCCTTTCTATGTATATATGTATGTATTAAAGGATTATTATAAAATAGAAGGTTTCTATATGGTATTCTCAAATGTTTTTACCTGTTACCCTTGTCCATACACCCTCTTCTACACTGCCCTCTGATTCCCTAACTCATTTATCTCTTCTGTTCCTATATCCCCCTTTAATACCGTCCTTGCACTAACTGCCTTCCCTTGGAATCCTTAACTCATTGCCCCTTACTCATTTCCTGATTTCTTTGAGTACTCCAATTTAAAAACGTGTCAAAAGATTCAAATGTAATTTCCATATGTGAGGAAGAACATGCATTGTTTCTCTTTGGGACCCAGGCTGACTCTCCAGTTCCATTCATTTTCCTTTCAATTATAAAATTTTATTTTTCTTTGCAACTGAATAAAATTCCACTATGTATAAGAATCACATATTTATTAGCCATTCATCCACTGGTAAATATCTACTTTGTTTTCTCTCTTAGTTTTTGTGAATATGGCAGCAATGAGTGGGTATAAGCACATATCTTTACAGAACAGCATAGTTCTTTAAAATATGCTCAGGAGTGATGTAGCTAGATGATATGGTAGATCTCTTTCCAGCTTTAAAAAATTAAGCAGTTTCTTTACATTTTGAGATTATAATATAATTACATAAATTTTCTTTCTATCTCCTCCTTCTAAATCTTTCCACCTTCCCAAAGATCCTTTTACTCTCTTTCAGATTCATGGCAGTTGGTTTTTTTGTCATTACACACACACACACAGACATATATGTATGCATATATATGTATACATATATATAAATACAGACTACACACATATCAATACATATAGTAATATACAGTGAAATATATAACATATGAAGGTATAATAATATAAAAATATATATTTGCAAACTTACCATACACAAACACACACAAACACACAGAAACACACACATATGCAACCTGGTAAGTCAACATAATGTTTCTTGTATGGTTATGGTTTTTTAGGTGCTGACTATTTGGTATTGTATAACCAAGGGGTGAAAAGCTTGTAAGAACGAGAGCAATAGGAAGTTTCCTGTGAGATTATATCTTTTATAAATGTCAGACACTACACCCATTAAATCTCACCAACATAGCTGCTGAAACATGACCTGAACAAGGCCAATGTTAAGTGATATGTTATCATAGAAGGGGGAAACTAATGAGCGAGGCCTCAATTTTAGACAAAATGTTAAGTTAGCTAAGTAATGCTGAACATGGAAGAAATAGTATTCCCCAGGGAAGAGCACACCAATGATTATTTCTAGGATTTTTTTAGATATCTCTACACTAGTTTCCATATGGTTTCACTGGTTTGCACTCCCAGTAACAAAATGTGTTCCCCTTTCCTAAAATCGACACTAGCATTAATTTTTTTTTAGCATTAATTTTTTGATTTGGTTATTAATCTTAACCATTCTTACGAGGATAATATGAAAATTAAAACTAGTTTCAGTTTGTGTTTCTGGTGACTAAGTATGCTAATTATGTTTGTCTTTTCTTTTTTAATTATTATTTACATTTTTCATTCGATGTATTTTCATAAAAATTAAAATCAAAACAAACAAACAAGACAGTTATATAAAACATACTAAAATAAAAGTCAAAACAACAGTAGGAGTGTGGACTTACACAAGGGTTCTCAAGTCTATTCTACAGATCAATATGTCTGTTTTAATGTCAGCATCATACTGTTTTCAATACTATAGCTCCAATGTATCTTAAAATTAGGGATACTTATATCTACATCTGTTTTATTAGTTCAGAATTGTGTTGGAAGTCCTGGCTTTTTGTATTTGTATATGATTTTGAGATGATATTTTTGAAAAATTTGTGAAGAAATGCAGTTGAATTTTGATGAGAATTGTGTTGAATCTGTAAATTGCTTTTAATAGTTGGGACATTTTTGCATTATTTCTACTGCTTTGGGACTTACCACTGACCCAAGCCCCATTTCTCACCAGGGATCTCATAGCCACTACACATGACAGGGGCCTGAATAGGATGCCTGCACTCTCCCTCTTCTCCTACTCAAATCTACACCCCAATGTCAGATCTTATCTCTAGGCCTTGCTTAGTTTCCCATACCCTGCGCCCAGATCAAGTCTAGTGAATTTCCTGAATCCTAGAACCTGTACCTCCTTCCACTCCCCTACATGTAGCCCTTTCAAGTTCAGTCTTACCAGCTTCAACTGTGCTATTTCCATCGCTGAGCTTGACTTATCACACAGTCCTTGCCTCTGACTGGCCTTTTCAGTACTTCTAAGCTTAGCCCTTAATACTACCACATCCAATGGCCAGGCCAAGTTATGGTGATACAGCCTATGTTCAAGTCTAATCTGTTGAGCTCCCTAAACTGGAACTTTTGTGCAATATCCTCAGTTTCTAGAACTACTCCTGGGTTACACATCCTGTGCACAGGTCCAGCGCCTTTTTCCACACCCTAGACCATATGTACCATATCCAACCTACCTGCCTAGCCCAGATTGCACTCCTGCATAAGGATATACACTGGTGAGTCCTTGAAACCTCTTCTAAAATCACCCAACCCTCAGGATTTGCTGTGTAGCCTCTACACTGGCTTAGCTTGAGGCAGCCTAAAATGATGCACAGCCAAAAGAAAAAAAAATTCCACATGCCCAGGTCACATCATAAAATCACAAACAATATGAAAAACTAAGGCAATATATGTCCCAAAAAAATCCATCAGACTAATAAAAATGGTATCCAGTGAGAATTCTCTGGAATAAACCAGTACACAGAACTAAAAGAAACAACCATAAACTTCATCAAAGATCTCGAAGAGTTTAAAGAAGACACAAATAAATAATTGAATTTGCTTAAGAAGAATAGCAAGAAATATGTGTCTAATGCCCAAGAAACACAAATTTTCAGCTGAAGGAAATGGTGAAAAAAACCAGAGTTTGAAATATGGAATTCACTAAAGAGATAAAAATATCGAAGAGAATGCAAGCTGAAATAAAGTCAAAACTTAAAAGCCTAATAAACCAATTAGAAAACTCACCAAGGACAATGGCATGGGGTTTTGTTCCTACTGCATGTTCTGGCTTTGTGGGAGCCTAGCCAGTTTGGATGTTCACCTTCCTAGACCTGGATGGAGAGGAAAGGACCTTGGACTTTCCACAGGGCAGGGAACCCTGACTGCTCTTTGGACTGGAGAGGGAGGGGGAGAGGAGTGGGGGTAGGGGGAGAGGGGCAGGAGGAGGGGGAGGGAAATGGAAGGCTGGGAGGAGTCAGAATTTTTTTTTCAATAAAAAAAAGAAAACTCAGGAAAAGTCTTGCAGATAGATTGAATCAAGAAGAAGATAAAACATCAGGATATGACAATAAAGTAGAGAAACTGTAGACAAAATCTTAAAAGAAAACTTTCCCAAGCTAAGGAAAGTCATACCAATACTGATATAAAAAGCACACAGAACACAAAATAGATAAGACCAGAAGAGAAAATCATTACATCATATCAAGGTTAAAATGTTATTTAGAAGAAAGAAAGGATACTGAAGCTGCAAGAGGGGGAAAAAATCTCACATAAAGGAACCGTCATCATAATAACAGCATATTTCTCAACAGAAACTTTGAAAGCTACAAGATTCTGGTACAATGTACCCCATGTTCTAAAAGACCATGAATGACAAGCTACACCGTTTCACCCAGCAAAACTACCGGCCATTATTGAAGGAGAGAAAAACTTTCCATGATACAAACAGGCTAAAAGAATGTCTGTCTACCAAAACAGCCCTAAATATATTAGACGAAGCAGTATTTGCTCTGAAGAAAGGAATCAGTATATCAAAAAAAAAAAAAACTAGAAAGAAAATGAAACTGCAATTACTAAAACAAAAAGTATGACTAAGAACACACACACAAATCAATAATATCTCTGCAATAAACACACACTCCAAAAATAACTAAGAATTAATGGCCGTTTAAAGTATTAATGACCTTACTTCTCAAATTAAAAGAAACAGGTTAGACAAACAGATTAAGAAAAAAATCCAGTTTTCTGTTGTTTACAAGAAACTCATCTTGAAAGCTAGGCACTACCTCATAGTGAAATGATGCGAACAAAACTATTCCAAGCAAACAGAACCAGGAAACAAGTAAGCATTGATATCCTAATGTATATCAAAATAGACTTCAAATAAACCTTATCAGAAGAGACAAAGAAGGGCACTTTTAAAAAATCAAGGTAACAGCTGACCAAGAAGATATTACAATCCTAAACCTATATGCACCAAATTATTTTAAACCCAATGGCATAAAAGCATGCAAATGAAATCAAAGATTCATATTAACACTAACACAATAATAGTAGTTGATTTCAAATTCTTTTTCATCCTAGTAGATCTGTCACCTGGACAAAAAAATAAACATAGAAACACCAAAATTAAATGGCATCCTACATCATGTGGACCTAGCACATATCTACAGAATAGTCTACCCAAGCACCAAAGAATGTACGTTCTACTCAGCAGTCCATGGAAGCATCTCTAATACTGACAACATCCTGGGATACAAAACAAATCTTAAAACATTTGGGAAAATTGAAATATCTCTATGCATCTTATATGACCAGAATGCTGGAAAATTTAAAGTTGACAGCAGATAAATATCTAGTAAATTCAGAAACTAATGGAGATTAAACAACTTATAATGAATGATGAGTGGGTCAAAATGAAACAAATAAAAAATTAAAAAACAGCTAAAATAATCTCTGAGCATATTAAAAGAAATACTATGAGGGAAATCATAAGCTTCTCTGTTACTAGACCTTAAAAAATACAAATTAATTAATTAATGATGCAATTCAAGAATTCAATAAGGCCAATTTTTCCTTTTATTATTAGATTTAAAAAAAATACCAATCAATGTTCCCACTCCCACTCTTCCTCCCATTCCTTCCATACACCCTCCCACCCCATCACCATCCAGTTCTCAGAAAGGGTAAGGCACGTTGCTTTGGGGAAGATTCAAGTCCATTTCTACTATATCTAGACTGAGCAAGGTATCTATCCAAAGAGAATAGTTTCCAAAAAAGCCAGTGCATGCAGTAGGGATAAACCTAGTACCACTGCCAGTGGCCCCTCAGTCTGCCCCAGCCATGCAACTGTCATCCACATTAAAAGAGACTAGTTTGGTCCTATGCTTGCTCCTTTCCAGTCTAGCTGGTGTTGGTGAGCTCCCATTAGCTCAGGTAAACTGTTTCAGTGGGTGTATGGATGTATCCATCATGGTCTTGACCTCTTTGTTCATATTCTCATTTCTCCCACTCTGCAGCTGGAGTTTAGGTGCTCAGTTCAGTGCTCCGATGCTGGTCTCAGTCTCTGTTTGCATCTGTTTTTGGATGAAGGTTCTATGATGATATTTAAAATAATCATCAGTTTGACTACAGGGCAAGTCAAGATCAGGCACCCTCTCTTCTATTGCTTAGTTTCTTCGCTGGGGTCATCCTTTTGGATTCCTGGGAATTTCTCTGGAGCCAGGTTTGTGCTAACCCTATAATGGCTCCCTCAATCAAGATATATATTTCCTTGCTCTTATCTCTATTCTTCCTCCATCTCGACTATCCCATTCCCTCGAGTTCTCCTCAACCCTCTCCCCTTCCTCTTCCACCCTTCCTTCTCCTCCCATCCCCATGCTCCCAAATTTGTCAGACAGTCTTGTCTGTTTCTAATTTCAGGTGTGTCTTATATGTTTTTCTTTGGGTTCGCCTTATTACTTAGCTACTCTAGGATCATGAACTATAGGCTCAATGCCCTTTGTTTATAGCTAGTATCCACTTATGTGTGAGTATATGCCATATTCATCTTTTTACATTTGGGTTACCTCACTAAGGATAGTGTTTTCTAATTCTACTTGCATGCATAATTCAAGATGTCATTGTTTTTACTGCTGAGTAGTACGCTAATGTGTAAATGTGCTACATTTTCATTATCCATTCCTCAGGTTAGAGGCATCTAGGTTGTTTCCAGGTTCTGGCTATTACAAATAATGCTGCTATGAACAAAGTTGAACAAATGCCTTTGTAGTAGGACTGAGCAGCTTTTGGGAATATGCCCAAGAGTGGTATTGCTGGATCCTGAGGTAGGTTGATTCCCAGTTTTCTCAGAAAGTGCCATACTGATTTCCAAAGTGGTTGTAAAAGTTTGCATTCCTTCCATCAATGGATGAATGTTCCCCTTATTCCACATCCTTTCCAGCATAAGCTATCATTGGTGTCTTTGATCTTAGCAATTCTGATAGGTGTAAGATGGTATCTCAAGGTCATTTTGATTTACATTTCCCTGATGACTAAGTATGTTGAACATTTCCATAAGTATCTTTTGGCCTTTTGTGATACTTCTGCAGAGAATTCTCTATTCAGTTCTGTGCCCCATTTTTAATTGGGTTATTTAGAATTTTAATGTCTAATTTCTTGAGTTCTTTATATATTTTGGAGATCAGTCCTTTGTCTAATGTGGGGATGGTAAAGATCTTTTTCAGTTGTTAGTCGGCGGCATAAGAGATTCCCAAAATCAAATAGCCTATTGCTGTTGCCCTTGGTTGTCTCACAGAGGTTGAACATAAGTCTCCATTCCTGAAGACACCATGTCCTTCAAATACAGAACACAGAGGATTCCAGATAGATATGAACTGAAAGGCTCCTTCCTCAGCAGGAGCTTTCACCGACTAGAAAGTACTATGCAAGCTGTCATCCAAATCAAATAAATCCAAAGCTACAGTGATGCCAATAAAACACAAAAATGACCAGCTCAGCAAGATATCTCTATAGCTACAATAATGACACTCATATTTTCATAGTAAGCAACAGCTTTCTAATTGGACTTAAGGCCTGCTCAACAGAAGGAAAATCATACTTGGTACTGGCAATCTAGCTAGTGAGGTCATAGATCTTAGAGGAGAGCTTAGTACCACCATTTTACTAAAAGAGGTTAATTTCTAAATGAATTATAAATATTAACCTGTATTCCCACAGATAAGTGTAGGTCTCACACCTCATCAGAGAATCTTTGTTTTGCAGAAGATGGAAACTATTACACAAAACTACAACTAGTTCAAATGCAGAGATCAACCAGTAAACCAATGGTGGGGAGTCCACACTGATTGGATACATTTACAACACAACTCCTGTACATAAGGCTCAGAGAGCACTGTGAGAAAAGATCCACAAAGATTTTTTTCTTTTGGTTTTTCAAGACCTGGTTTCTCTGTGTAGCTCTGGCTGTTCTGAATCTGGTTTTGTAGATCAGGCTGGCCTTGAAATCACTGAGATCCACTTGACTCTGCTTTCTGAGTGTTGGGATTAAAGTTGTGCACCACCACCACCCAACATATGGATCCATAAAAAAATTTAAGAGCCATAGAACCAAGAAATCTGCTGAGAGATTCTGTTTCTAGATATGACAGAAAAATTTCATCCATGGTAATTTAATAACATGGCTGCCTAAACAAGACATGTACAATGACACCAACAGATACCCTATCATGGAAGGGAGAAATCTCACAAGGCTCCACCTAGAAGCAATGCTCTACTTGAAGCTAAGAACTCCTGAGAAAGGAGACTCCAGGGATGAGCCACAATACCAAGTAGTCAACACTGAAATCATATATATATGATTTCAGCACTAAATAGACTCACAGGTTGCATTTATATTATGTGTGTGTGTGTGTGTGTGTGTGTGTAAAACAGTAACAATTAAAAAATTTAAAAGGGTTTAAAAGGATACAAATGTGAAATATGGGGAATGCTGGAGGAAGGAAAAGGAAAGAGAGTAATAATGTAAGTATATTTTAATGTAAAAGTAAGCAAAACAAATTTTAAAAGTATAAGACTATCAGAAGCATACAGAAAAAATACTTGGAAATTTAAGACTAGGCAAAGGGAATTTAGACTTCATCCCTATGAAAGGATTAATGAAAGGACAACCTGATAAGTTATACGTCAAAATTATAAAGGGGAAAAATCAAAAGGAAATACTTAAAAATCATATATCCAACAAAGAACTCGTACATAGTCTATATAAAGAAGTCTAGATACTCAATAATAAATCCAAATTATTATGTTAGACTCAATGAGAAAAGTCATAAAGAATAACATTACCAGAAAAGATATACAGATGGAAAACAATTACATGCAAATTGATTCAACATCATTATCTACTAAAGACAGAATAATTATCCCATATAATAAAATATGAAACACATATAAATATGACCAAAATAAAAGCAAAGACGAAATTAACAATACTAGCTATAGGTTATAATGAGGGGGAAATGGATCAAACGTGCATTTCTGGTAAAATGTATAATGCTACTTCCGTTCTGGAAAGATTGTGAACGCCAAAGGACTTTTATATCTGCTGTGAGATCATGTCTTTTATATATGACAGGCAAGCTGCACCCATAAACTCTCAGCAACAAGATCAAAATGGTGACAATATCAGTGGACATTCTACTACTATAAATGGAGGGAATCTCATAAGGCTCCATCCATAGAAGAATTTCTATAGGTTGTCAATGCCTACTGATAGAGGGAGAATTAGTCTCTTCCTTGGTTTAGCTCCTACATAAGTTGTCATATCCAGCCTGGACACATACACATGTAAGCAAGATAAATGAACTTGTTAGGTTTTATATATACATGCATACATACACATATAAGCATTATATATATTGATATATGGACATATAGATATTAGGGAGGAACAAGAGAATTGAAGAAGGAGAGATGGGCAAGGGTGATATTGATGCAGTATTCATGTATGAAGTTCTCAAAAAAATAAATTATTAAAAATAATAATATGATAAGAGATGATAGAAAGGAGGGTGTTTGTTGATTAAAAAACAGTAGAAGAAAAATTCATTTTATGGTATTGAATTTTAAGTCCTTGCTTTCATTAATGGCAAAATCATGGTTATCACATGGTATTGCAGTTTATTTAAAGGGGATAGCATTGAGGAAGTTAGATAAGTCGTATGTATGTATGTGTGCCATATGTGTTCCTGATGACTGTAAAGTTTATAGAAGACATTATATCCCCCAAAATTGCAGTTGGAGCTAGTTGTGGACCTCTGTGTAAATGCTAGAAACCAAGCCCTAGTTCACTGAAACAGCAATAAGTACTCTTAATCACTGAGCCATCTGTCCTACTCCTTTTTCTTTTATTAAATACTATTTTATTAATTATTTTTTATTGAAAGTAGATTCTTTTCTCATACAATATAACCTGACCAGTTTCCCCTCCCTCAACTCCTACCAGCTCTTCCACAACTTCATTTGCCCCATACCCACTCCCCCTTCATTTGCTTTTCAGAAAAGTATAGGCTTTCAAGAGACAACAAGCAGACCTGACAAAAGAGGATACAATAGGACGAGGTAAAAGTCTTTGTGTCAAGTTTGGAGAAGGCAATCCAATAGAAAGAAAAGAGTTCCAAAAATAATCAACAGAATCAGGGTTTCACCTGCTCCCACCGTTAGCGGGTCCCATAAAACCACCAAGCTAACAGGCATCATATGTAAGCAGAGGACCTAGTAGAGACCCATGAAGTCTCTATGCTTGTCATTTCAGTATTTGTGAATAAATATGAGCCCTGCTTAGTTGAATTGGTGGGCCATGTTTCTGGTGTCCTCAATCCCCTCTGACTCATCCAATCATTCAGAATTTCATACACTGTATTTTGGTCACTTTCCCCTCCTTCAACTTCTTCTAGATCCACCTCCACCTCACTACCAACCTAATTTCTTTTTTTTTAAATTTATTTATTTATTAAAGATTTCTGTTTCTTCCCCACCACCGCCTCCCATTTCCCTCTCCCTCCCCCAATCAAGTCCCCCTCCCTCGTCAGTCCAAAGAGCAATCAGGGTTCCCTGCCCTGTGGGAAGTCCAAGGACCACCCACCCCCATCCAGGTCTAGTAAGGTGAGCATCCAAACTGCCTAGGCTCCACAAAGCCAGTACGTGCAGTAGGATCAAAAGGGTTTTTGAGCCAACATAATTTCAAATTAACAAAAGAAGGAGCAGAATGACCCAAACCAATAAGAGCAGAAATGAAAAGAGAAACATTAAAAGAGATACTGAGAACCTTTACAGAATCATAAAGACATGCACTTAAAATCTATATTCCACTCAAGTGAAAACTCTAAAACAAATGGTGAATTTCTCAATGCATATGTCCTGCCAATGATAAATAAAAAATTAAATATTTAAATAGACCCATTTACAATCATTGAGATAAAAGTAGTCATTAAAAATCTTCCAACTAAAAAAAAAATGTCCATGACCAGGTGGATTTTACACAGAACTCTACACCTTCAATAAGAATTAACACCAACCTCCTAAAATAATTTTTTACAATAATCAAGATGGAACATTTTAAAATTATTTTTATGAAGGAAATTTTAAACTAACACTAAAATCATTTTATTTCTTAAACTGCATATAAACACACAATTATGTTAAAATATGAAGTTTGATTAAAATACATTTAAGTTATCAGAGCAATAAAATATTTCAAGTCTCATAAATAAAATTATCGATCAAAAAAGTCTGAACAATATGTATATAACCTTGTTGAAAGTCATTGTCTAAAATGTCAATAAATTGAGACATTATATTCTCAGAGTAAACTGAGAATCTTTGGAAATCAGTATGGCAGTTTCTCATAAAATTGTGAATCAACCTACCTCAGGATCCAGCAATACTACTCTTGGGAATATACCCAAAGGATGTTCAATCATACTACAAACACACTTTCAACTATGTTCATAGCAGCATTATTTGTAATAGCCAGAACCTGGGAACAACCTAGATGACCCTCAACTGAAGAATGGATAAAGAAAGTATGGCACATTTACACATTAGAATACTACTCAGCAGGAAACAAATGACATCCTTTATTTTGCATGCAAATAGATGGAATTAGAAAACAATATCCTGAGTGAGATATTCCAGACACAGAAATATAAACACATTATGTACTCACTCATAAGTGGATAGCAGCTATAAACAAAGGACCTTGAGGCTAAAGTTCATGATCCTAGAGAAGCTAAGTAATAAGGTGAACCCCTTTAAAAAAACATATATAGACCCACCTGGAAACTGGAAACAGACAAGATCACCTGACAAAATTGGGAACATGGGGGCAGGGAGTAGAAGAAAGGGTAGAAAGGGAGAAGGGGAAGAGAAGGTGAGAAGGGGGGGTTAAGGAGGACTTGAAGGAATGGGATAGTTGAAATGAAAGAAAAACAGATGAGAACAAGGAAAGAGATATCTTGATTGAGGGAGCCATTATGGGGTTAGCAAGAAACCTGGCTCTAGAGAAATTCCCAGGAATCTAAAAGGATGATGCCAGCTAAGACCCTAAGAAATATAGGAGAAGATGCCTGATCTTGACTTGCCCTGTAGTCAGGCTGATGATTATCTTAAATATCACCATAGAACCTTCGTCTAACACAGACACAAACAGAGGCAGAGACCCACATCAGAGCACTGGACTGAGCTCCCAAGGTCCAGTTGAAGAATAGAAGGAATGAGACTATGAGCAAAGAGGTCAAGACCATTAAAGGTTCATCCACTGAAACAGTTTACATGAGCTAATGGGAGTTAACCAACTCCAGCTGGACAGGGAAGGAGCAAGCATAGTGTAGTGATGAGGTGAGCAGGCCTGCTTTTGGTCCCGCCTGGCTCCTGCATGGTTAGATTTACACCCGAAATAACAAGACACAAATTGTATTCATTTAAACACTGCCTGGCCCATTAGCTCTAGCCTCTTATTGGCTAATTCTCACATCTTAGTTAACCCATTCCTCTTAATGTGTGTAGCACCAAGAGGTGTTGGCTTTTACTAGGAAAGACCCTAACCTACATCTGTCTCGGGTCAGAGAATCATGGCATCTGCCTTACTCTGTTTTCTTTCTACCAAAATTCTGTTCTGTCTACTCCACCCACCTAAGTGCTGGTCTATCAAAAGGCCAAGGCAGTTTCTTTATTAACCAATGAAAGTAACACATAGACAGAAGACCCACCTACATCAGCATAGGACCAAACTAGTCCCTCTGAATGTGGTTGACATTTGTATGACTGGGGCAGACTGAGGGGCACTGGGATTTACCTCTACTGCATGGACTGGCTTTTTGGGATCCTATTCTCTTTGGATGTATACCTTGCTCAGCCTAGATGTAATAGAGAGAGCCTTGCACCTTCCACAAAGCAAAGTGCCTTACTGTCTCTTAGGATTAGAAAGAGGTGGGGTGGGAGGCTGTGTGGAGTGAGTGGGAGGAGGGGAGGGAATGGGAATTTGGCATGGTATTTTTTAAAAATAATCGAATAAATTAAAATAAATAAATTGCACTGTGATAATGCTGTGATCAAAGACAGATGTTAGTTCATTTTAAGGAAGGGGGAGAGAGACACATGCAGAGTGTGAAAAATAAAATATTTTAGTGTGTGCATAAAGTTCCTGAAACACTAACTGCTAAATGAGAGACAAAGCGGGGTTTTGACTATTTGGGTAATGGGTTTTTTATTAACATCTCATCAAGATGATTAGAATAGATTAACAATTCAGGAAGAACATTATAAAAAAAGGCATTTAGATACATTATAACCCATGCACAAGGGATTTTGAGTAGTTGGTGTAGTGACTATTGAAATATTTATCACTACACCTGTGCACATACTTTTCAGACTTGGGATGTGCTGTATTTATGGATAGAAATAATACATTTCTAAGATGTACTTAAGAGTTCTTTACAATCTATCATTAGTGAAACCATAGAGTAGTGAGGTGGACAAAAAGGAAGAGGAAACTAAATGAATGCCTACCTAGTGCTAGGCACCATTGCTTAAATTTTATAACAACATTCTATCAGATTTTTATTTTGCCTGTTTTGAAAACATCATTTTTATAGTATAATATAATTATATCGTTACCCTTCCCTTTTCTTCTTCCTTACCATTCTATATCCCGTTCCATCCTTTTTTTTTAGTCAATGCCCTCCTTTTTTTTTTTTTTTACTAATTTTGGTTATACAAATGTATATTACTAAATATCTAAGTACAAGCAGCTTAGTCTGCATAATGTTACAGGTATATGTGAATGTCGGCTGACCACTTAGTGGTGGATAACCCAATTGGTATGGTCTTCCCTAAGGAAGACCATTTATCCAGTTTTGATCATTCCTTAGTTGCCTTTAGTACTTTGTGTAAGGTTGAGGCTTCCTGGGATTTCCTCCATCAACCCTAGCATTATTGTCTTTATTCAAATTATCTTTAGGTATTCACATTGTTGAGACTACATGGGTGTAGATTCTGACATTTCTAAGTGACACGATCTCACAACAAGCATCCCGTTCCTCTGGCTTTTACAGTGTTTCTGCCCCCTATTCTGAAATGATCCGTGGACTTTAGATTCAAAAGTTATAGTAATATTTAATTTATGTTTTTTATTGTTTTTTGTTTTGTTTTGCTTTGCTTTACTTTGTTTTTGAGACAGGGTTTCTCTGTAGCTTTGGAACCTGCACTAGAACTAGCTTTTGTACACCAGACTCACCTTGAACTCACAGAGATCCACCTGCCTCTGCCTTCCAAACACTGGGATTAAAGGTGTATGCCATCAAAGCCCTGCTTAATTATGTTTTAAGAAATAAAGATTGCCTGAAAATCAGAAGGACAAACTAAGTCACTAGAGGCCAGGCAGTAGTGCCACATACCTTTAATCCCAGGATTTGGGAGATAGAGGTAGATGAATCTCAGTGAGTTCAAGGCCACCCTAGGCTACTCAAGATGAGTGCAGAAACAGATCTCAGTGATGGTGGCTCACACCTTTAATCCCAGTACTGGAACAGACCAACCTCAATCAGACCAGACTGGTCCAGACTGGTTGAGATCAGTCCTGATCAGACCAGACCCATCTCTACCTGTCCTGACTGGACCAGGCCGGTCTCAACCAGACCAGACTGGACCAGACTGGTTGAGATCAGTCCTGATCAGACCAAACTGGTGAAGACTGGACCAAACCGGTCCAGACCAGAACAGACCAGTCTCGACCAGACCAGACCGGTCCAGAACAGTCAAGACCGGCTCTGACCGGACCAGACCCATCTCTACCTGTCCTGACTGGACCAGGCCAGTCTCAACCAGACCAGACTGGACCAGACTGGTTGAGATCAGTCCTGATCAGACCAAACTGGTGAAGACTGGACCAAACCGGTCCAGACCAGAACAGACCAGTCTCGACCAGACCAGACCGGTCCAGAACAGTCAAGACCGGCTCTGACCGGACCAGACCAGTCTCAACCAGTTCAGACTGGACCAAACCGATCTCAACCATACCAGACTGGTCTGGACCAGAACAGACCAGTCTCGAATAGACCAGACTGGTCCTGACCAGTCTCAACCTGTCCTGTTCTGGTGGGGACTGGTCTGGTCCGGTCAGGACCAATCTTGAGTGGTCTGGACTGGTCCAGTCTGGTGGAGACTGGTCTGTTCTGGTTCGGACCTGTCAAGACCGGTCTGTTCCAGTCCGGTCCAGTCTGGACCAGTCAAGACAAGTCTGGTCCAGTCAAGACCAGTCAGGACTGGTCTGGTCTGGTCCAGACTGGTCTGGTCTGGTCAAGACTGGTCTGGTCTCATCTGGAGCCATGGAAACCCGTCAGGCCTGGTCTGGTCTGGTCGAGACTGGTCTGTTCCATTCCAGACAGGTCTGGTCAAGTTCAGATCATTCTGGTTCCGTCTGATCCGGTGGAGACCGGCCTGGTCTGGTTAGGATAGGTAGAGACCGGTCTGGTCTGGTCTGGTCCGGCCAAGACTGGTCTGGTCTGGTCTGGACCAGTCTGGTCCTTCTAAAGGAAGGAAACAGTCAACAGTCCTACCCAGCTTTGTAATGTCTGATTCACAACAATAACCAGTATTTTGGCACAGGTACCTTGGTGGTAACCAACAGCTTCCTATTTGGACTTCAGACCCACTCAACAAGAGGGAAATTATGCCTGATACTGGAAATCTAGCCAACTACTCAACAATAGTGAAGTCAGAGGTCTTGGAGGAGAACCTAGAACCACTATCTTACTAAACAAGCATAATCCCTAACTACATTCCAAATGTTCCTATACCCACATTAAGGAATGGCTTTCTTGGGCTTCGACTATCTAATCTAAAATGCATGGTGTATGCCCTAGTTATCTTTCCTGTTGATGTTTGCAGCTATGATACTAACCATGACCAAGCAACTTGGGGGAGAGAAGGCTTTATTAGCCTTACTGACTATAATCCATTATCAAGAGAAGCCAAGGCAGGAACTCAAGCAGGATTCTGAAGGTAGTAACTAAAGGCGAGATCATAATGAACATGTATTAATACCTTGATGTTCATGATTGACTCAGCCTGCTTTCTTCTACAACCCAGGTCAACCTGTCAAAGATGGTATTGCCCTTAGTGAGCTGGACCCTCACACATCAATCATCAGTCAAGAAAATATCCCACAGGCTTGTCCACAGGCCAATCTGATGAAGGCAATGTCCCAATGAGATTTCTTCCTCCAAATTGAATCTAGTTTGTGTCTAGATGCAAAAACTAACTAGTACAGTATATAAGGATTTAAAGGCAATGCATGCTAACATGAAATTTTGTGTGATCTCTGTCATAGCTCCATGAAGTTAATATCAATATACACACTTTAGATTTGAGAAGATGATTGATTAAATAGAGCAATCAAAAACCTCCAAATTCTACAGCTAAGGACAGGTAGAGTCACAATTTTAATTCGAGTTTCCTCTCTTATTTAATTTTTATTGAAGCCCTTAAGTCTAGCAATTTATGATGATATAAGATGTGTAACTTTGCATTAGTGACCTTCCTGCTCTGAGGCTATTTAGTCATCTGATTTTAGTAGGGAAGTTATATTTTTTATAAATGTGTGAAGGACTCTATCTTAAAATTTAAGTCACAACCCTAAATCTCACATATTATGTTGAAATTGTATTCAAATATCTAATTACCAAATCAAAAGGAGGTGAAGAAATTACATAATATAGTAATATTTTATCTATTTGTCATTTGTCACAGCTGTCATTTAGCACAGGTGACTTCTGAGAAAAGCAACAAATTCCTGCATTTTAGTTCTTACATAAGCTAATTTGATCAAGTTTCCTACCATTGTTAACATTCCTATGTAGATTACATCTCAACAAGTAATATCAACAATTACTATAAAGTCCTTTTTTGGGTCTTGCATTGTCCTGGACTGGCAGATGGAGTAGATAGTCCTACACACATTAATGCCGCTGCCTGTTTTTAAGATCCAGGAAGACCAGTCTACCAGAGGGATTCAGACATATAATCAGTAGAAATTACACAACCATAACTTAAAGATTTATATCACTATTTCCTTCCTAAAGTCAGTGAGCAATAGCAGATAATTTTCTTCTGCCACAGAAGAAAGAATTTTTAAATTTGGTCAAGTTCATATCTCAACATCTTGGAAAGAAATCCAAATTGACTGCTGAATCTTCTAGCTCCTATGTATAGCCCTTCCCTTCTCTGTACAGGTCTTTGACATCTGTTCAGTGTGGTTGCTAATTTTGATTGGCATCTTGACAACATCTGAAATGAACTACAATTCAGAAATGGAGGGCACACCTGTGAGAGATCTTTGCTTGGTTTGAAATGGGTGAATTCATGTCTAGTTCAGACCTTTGAGGTAGGAAGATATGTACCTTTGATCTGAATCATGAGGCAGGAAAACACAAGTCTTTGATTTGGATCTTGAGGCAAGAAGACACACCTTTAATCTAGGCCACACCTTCTGCTACTGGAAGCCTATAAAGAACATGGAAGAAGGAAGCCTTTGCTCTTTGACTGCATGCATTCACCTTGCTAATAAGATAATTCCTTCACTGGCATTAGTGCCTACTTCTTCCGAATTCCACCATATACCGAAGACCACCTGAGACGTCCAGACTTATGGACTGAACAACTTCTGGATTCTTGGACTTTTCAGCCACGGAGCCCTATTGCTAGATTAGTTAGACCGTAGCCTGAGAGTGATTCTGATAAATCCCCTTTCTTTATATACAGATAAAGCAATTTATTCTGTAAGTTTTGCTATTTTAGAGACTCCTAACTAATACATGCAGAGTACAGCATTCTCAACAGGGTAGAAACATTGCAGCATTCTAAGCTTAGAAAAGCATTGCTGCCCTGCTGGCATTTTCCACCTTAGTGTAAAAATCTTTTGGAACATCATAGCCAGACCTTGAAAGAGAAATAATTCTTTCTTCTTTATTCTTAGGGTCCTCACTCTTTTAATAAGGTCTGATAATCAGTGGCTCTCCAAGATCCTCCCTGCCTTTGGAGGTATATTGGAATTTCTGAAAAGCATCAAACTCATGAACTGAGTAGCAATCAAGCATCCTCTACAGTGCGAAGGCAGACATTACTGAATTACTCAGATCCAGAGATACTTATATTATCATTTCTCTTTCTTTATAGAAGTCCACTGAACCTAGGAAGTTGAAAATAACAACATAGAGGATTAACATCCAAGACTAATTTTCCCATTTGTGTTGGAGATTCTACCTTTTCTGTTTCCAGAGGTTTTGTTCTGATAGTCATTCTTTTCTCAACCACCTTCAGACTCTCACTTAGAGATTTATCTCTTAGCCCTTGAAACACACTTGTGTCTTCCACTTTTGAATAACCTGTCTCTTTAAAATTTATATTCCAAAAACTACTCCATTTTTCCCTCTTTGTCATAATCAAACTCTGTCAAAAATTTACTATAGTTTTTCTTTTGTTTTCTTATGTTCCCTACACTTTCCAGTGTCTGATCTTACCTACAGCCATGATTTTCACATGCTGAACAATTTCAAACTCTTAATCATTCTTCTGAGTTCAAAAGCAGTATAAACACCTGTCTGTTGGCCTTTACAATTAGATAGCCTGCAATTATCACAAAATTAACCTTATCAATCTATCAAGTACCCAAAAGAATATATATGCTCTTCTGCTGCATCCAGATTAGTTAGAAAAGAAACAAACAAACAAAAACATTATTTACCCAGTTTCTCAGCTTAAAAACATGGTTATTTACTATATTTAAAATTAAGTTTAAAATTGAATTACCTTATCTAGCCTTGGAGAGCACGATCAGTGGGAATAATTCTGAATCATGTTTATTATGTGAATCTTTGATCTAAAGTATGAATGGTACTTTGAGCTTGTAGTCTTCTTTATCATACAAACCATAGCCCTTGTCTCATAATTATGATCACACATAATTATACAAATTTTAAGAGAGGAACTTTCCTCAAAATGCTTCATTACCTGTCCTGGAAACTGTAAAGAACATCAAGAAAGTCTTAGGGAACTGTTGTAACCAAAAGGAATTTAAGGAAACATGACAATTAGATGCTTCTTGTTTCTTAAATCAGAATTGTCCCCATGTTTTCTTTTTACCAAAAATACTCACAATTATCTTTTTGGATATCTTCATCTCAAGTTTCAATGAAAAGGTATATCCCACAAAATCTAAAATAAATACTTTGAAACCCTTTATAGAAAACTGTTGATTGCCAATAGCCATGAACACTGCCTAGTGCTTTTTGGTCTGCAAATATTATTTGTCAGTTAACTGAGGATTAAAATTATCTGTGTGGGAAAACACACAATTGTTGAGTCTTTTATTTGTAATTAATCATGATTTGTTTTCAGTGGAATTACTAACTCCAGGCTAGAGAAAGATTGCTTCAAAGACAGAACTTTCTTTGCCTTTCTATTTGGATTCCTTACAATCCGTATTTCTTACTCTATCAGGAACTTTTTTCATAGTATTCTCTTGTACTCATATTGTCTTGCACCACACTAATCTTTTCAATAATATGCCTGAAATGAGTAAAATAATATATTTTCTCAATTAATCTCTAAACAAATAAAACCAAATAAAATTCCTAAGTAAAAGTATCTACCATCAAAAGAAATTTTGGATCCTTGACAATATGGTGCTTTTTTTTGTTGTTTTTAATTTAAGTTTATTTTTTGAGGAATGTAATGCATGAGTATATCATAGTGGCAATCGGCAGCTGTCTAAATCTAGTCAAAGCATACATAGCAGGGAATTGATGTCTGGTACTGTAAACATAAACAAATACCCATGGCAAGTGAATGCATGGATCTTAATGGAAAACATATTACCATCATTTTTCTAAATTAGTGTAATTCTTAAGTGCATTCTAAATGCTTATCTTTATACTCACATGTAAATGTAAATTTCCCTCTTTATCAAAGAAGCTTATTTTTGCAGCACAAAACCATCACAGGAAGACAGAACTACTCTGAGTGCCCAGCCCCAGCTGATACATCTACTATATACCTCCTGCAACCAAGGCTCAGAGAACATTATAGAAGAGGAAATGGAAAGAGTTAAGAGCCAGATGACCAGTCTGTGTGCTATGTGACTGCCTTCTAATTAAAACAGAGATGTTTCACACATGAAATTTCATCAACATGGCTGTCTAAAAATTACCTAAACAAATTTCAACAATCTTTGAAAGACCAAAGTAGTAGTAGGAAATCTCATAGTTTCCAACACTAGATAAAAGAGCTATAAATAATTTACAATTGCAGAAAGGGAGAATTATTCTTGCAGAGAATAAGGCCCATGATTCGTTAGACAATGCTGAATGGGAAATCCAAGAAAAGAACATGTGGTGCAACACCAAAGGGACCCAGCAGGTTGTATTAATTGGCTTATTTTTTGTAGATGTAACAACAATGACTAAAGAAGTGGAGGTCATACATTTGGGAGAGAGGTGGGATAGGCATGTGAGGAGTTGGAGAAGAAAGTGGGAAGAGGGAAGTGTGTAATTACTCTTTAAGATTTTAAAAATTGGATTACTTGTACTTACTGTTTATAGACTTCTCTTCATATTTTAGTTATTGATCCTCAATGAGAGTAATGCTTGGAAAATACCTCCTCTGATCTATAGGTTGCAAATACATCTAACAGGTCTGGTAATATGATCTTTTAAAATCTTTTATTGTCTTTGAGAATTAAATACATTGCATTTGATCTAATTCTTCTTCCTCTCCTAGCTTCTTACAGCCCTGCTCTTTATTTCATACTCAGTCAACTCTGTATGCTGACAAAATGATAATAAAACATAAAGTCTCATCAGTGCTTGTAGTAATAAGGACGGCGGGGCTGCGTTCCCAGCACCCCGGCCGCCTGCACGACTAGCTTATGCCCTGAAATAATTACACGGAAACTGTATTCTTTTAAGCACTGCTTGGCCCATTCTCTTCTAGGCTAATTCTCACATATTAATTTAGCCCATTTTTCATCTGTGTGTAGCACCCCAAGGTGCGCTTACTGGGAAGATTCTAGCCTATGTCCATCCTGGGTCGGAGCTTCATAGTGTGCGTCTGCCCAGGAGCCAGGAGCATGGCGTCTCTCTCAGGCGTCTGCTCCCGAGAGGAGAGCTGTGAGTCTGACCTCACTTCCTCTTTCTCCCAGCGTCCTGTTCTGCCTACTCCTCCCACCTATCTTTCAACCAATAAAATGGGCCAAGGCAGTTCCTTTATTAGCCAATGACCTTCCTCCATCATTTCCCCTTTTTCAGTTTAAACAAACAAACAAAAAAGGCTTTAACTTTAACATAGCAAAATTACATATAACAAAACAGTTATCAAGTAAAAGTTACAATAATCTTTATCATAACTAAGGAAAACTATAACTATAACTAACTATTCTTAATTCCATCAAAGACTCCAGAAAGATACAATACTACCTAAGCAAACAAGAAAAAAGCAACTTTTAAAACTCTAGAAATGACAGAGACATCTCACTACCTGGACAGTCACCCAAAGTTCCTCTGTACCGTTGGGGCATCCATCTTCAGCCTTCAGGCCCATGGTATCCAGCAGACATTTCCATAAAACAGGAAAATTCAAAGTCAGTTCAGTCACTATCTGTTGTGTCCTGCAGAATGTCTCGCAGACTCTTTCATGAATCAGGAACCCCGAAAGATCATCTCACCTTAGGCAAGTTCAGTAGTCCTCTCTCTGCAGGTTCTCTGTGTCTAGTTTATGCAATAGTCCAGGCAAGAACAGTTTCTTGCCCAAATGGCTATCAAGCTCCATAAGGTGCCCCTTTGATGCCCATCTTCCTCTTGAAGTAGATTGGTGCTGCCAGGAGCAGAGTGTCTCATTGTCATGAAAAGTCCTCAGTTATTAAAACATTAAATGTCCTATTCTGTAATCTTTGAAAGACATGAAGAATGTCTATCTAAAATATATCTCTATATATCTAGAAAATCTAACTAACATGACTACAAGCTTTACTATTATCGATGATTATCCATTAACAACCTATATTTCTTAATTATACAGTACATATTTAAATGAACTACACAATCACAATACCTTAATCAAAATCAGAAACACTTATACATATAACAAAATTGACCTTAAATCTCTATCAATAAAGCAAAATCTATCCTAATGTAAATTATTCATATCTATATCATATCCCCCTTAAAATGTAAAAGAACATTTATAAACAATATTTGGGAATATGGGCGCAGTTATTTCTCTCCAAACTGCTTCCTGCTGAATGGGGGCGTCGTTAATTAGGTCTTTCATGGTATAACCTGTGTGCTAGTTTCATCTCAGTTGGCAGTTGAGCGAAGCAATTTTCTGGAGATGTTCACAACAACCCTTCAGGAGGGCGTGGTCCATCATACCAAATCGGAATAGAAGAATTGAACAGCGTCTCATCCTCTGTGAAAACAAAATAAGAAACTCCTTTCCAAAGTATCATATCCTTAGATCCAAATTCAAAATATCTATGTTGGATTAGTTCAGCAGCATTTATAAATAAATATCTTTTAGCATCTGTTGCTCCTTCCTCAGATTTAAATAATTTAAAGAGAGCATAATAGCATACAGTATCAAGATTCTCTGTGTATTTTCTATCTTTGTTCATTTTATTTTAACCTCTATTTTGTTTATTTTTACTTTTAACTTTTTCATTTTTTTATTGAGAAAAGAAGAAAAAAAAACATAAACAAAAAAAACCAAGTTTCCACCTCCTCCCAGGCTCCCATTTCCCTCCCCCTCCTCCCACCCTTCTCTCCCTCCTCCCACCCTTCTCCCCCTCCCCCCACTCCTCTCCCCCTCCCTCTCCAGTTCACAGAGCAGTCTGGGTTCCCTGCCTGTGGTAAGTCCTAGGTCCTCCCCCCTCCGTCCATATCTAGGAAGGTGAACATCCAAACTGGCTAGGCTCCCACAAAGCCAGCACATTAAGTAGGATCAAAACCCCGTGCCATTGTCCTTG
The DNA here is from genome assembly GCF_018167655.1 of Microtus oregoni. Taxonomy (NCBI): domain Eukaryota; kingdom Metazoa; phylum Chordata; class Mammalia; order Rodentia; family Cricetidae; genus Microtus; species Microtus oregoni. The sequence continues at coordinate 56,108 of NW_024544974.1, forward strand.
GTGTCTCATCAGTCCTCATTGTTCGCCATGTTCAGAGAGTCCGGTTTTATCCCATGCTTTTTCGGTCACAGTCCAGCTGGCCTTGGTGAGCTCCCCGTAGATCAGCTCCACTGTCTCAGTGGGTGGATGCCATAAATAAGGGCCACGGAGTCTACAATAGGTGAACCTAAAGAAGCTAAGTAAGAAGGTGAACCCAAGGAAAAACATATAGTTATCCTCTTGGCTAAGGGAAGTAGACCAAATTGCCGGGGAGAAAATGGGATCTTGGGGGTGGGGTGGGATGGGGGTAAGGGGAGATGGGGAGAGAAAAGGTAGAAGGGAAGGAGGGGGGACCTGGGGAAACAGAGAATTGGGATAAAGGAAAGGTGGATAGGGGAGCACGGAACCACAATTCTTAGTTAAGGGAGCCACTTTAGGGTGGGCAAGAGACTTGACCCTAGAGGGGCTCCCAAGTGCCCAAGATGAGGTTCCCAGTTAGTTCCTTGGGCAGCTGAGGATTGGGAACCTGAAATGACCCTATCCTAGAGCAATACTGACGGATATCTTGCATATCATCATAGAATCTTCATCTAGTGATGGATAGAGATAGAGACAGAGACCAACTTTTTGCTTTTTGAGATAGGTTCTCTGTATCTTTGACCTGAAGTAACTCTGTAGACCAGGCTGTCCTTGAACTCTCAGAGATCTGCCTGTCTCTGCCTCCCAGGCATTGGGATTAAAGGCGTGTGCTACCACACCTTGAAGTCACAGAGGTCTATCTCCCTCTGTCTACCAAGTGTTGGGATAAAAGGTGTGTACCACACACAACAACTCTCTTCCTTTTTTTTTTTTTACTTTAAGAACTTCAACTTTTAGCTTGCATATATTTTTAACACACAGTAAACCATTTAGAAATTTTCTTTGTCTTTGAATCTCTCTTTACTGTATATCTCTCTTTTTCTGACCACAAGAGCCTTTAATTTACCAAGCAATCTCAGTAGGACTAAAGGTGTGGCTTTGCCAGCTAGATCCAGTCCATTCCTTAGCTTTCCAGCCTCATGGCGGATATACAGGTTGTAGCCATGTTTACTGCAACAACTGTATGGCATTTCAAGGTCCCTGCACGACTAGCTTATGCCCTGAAATAATTACACGGAAACTGTATTCTTTTAAGAACTGCTTGGCCCATTCTCTTCTAGGCTAATTCTCACATATTAATTTAGCCCATTTCTAATCATCTGTGTGTAGCACCCCAAGGTGCGCTTACTGGGAAGATTCTAGCCTATGTCCATCCTGGGTCGGAGCTTCATAGTGTGCGTCTGCCCAGGAGCCAGGAGCATGGCGTCTCTCTCAGGTGTCTGCTCCCGAGAGGAGAGCTGTGAGTCTGACCTCACTTCCTCTTTCTCCCAGCGTCCTGTTCTGCCTACTCCTCCCACCTATCTTTCAACCAATAAAATGGGCCAAGGCAGTTCCTTTATTAGCCAATGACCTTCCTCCATCAAGTGCTTCACATATACATTGAGATGTGTGGCTACCCATTAGAGTATAGTAACCCTATTACCATAACTGACTATACCCTCAAACTGTAAAAAAGAAAAAGAAGAAAGAAAAAAATTGTCTCCTTAGGCTTTGTCAAATATTTTGTCACAGCAATCAGAAGAGTAATTAGCACACAATTAAATATATTAATAAAAGTTCAACTTGTATATTTAATATCAAGTTAAAACAAAAATTATATTTTCTCTTAAGTTGCTATACTGTAGTACAAGCACTATGTACCTCTCTAACATTGGCAAGGGAGTGTGGAAACTCACAGACTGATGATGTGGACTGTAAGTTGGGCAATTTATGATTTCCTATCATATTTCAATGCAGAAATTATATAGAGATTTATGGTAGCAAAATATCTGCATAATTTCAGAGAGACACATATATAAATATACATACAGTGAAAACATATATATATAATATCAAGTACTAAAAATGTTTAGTATTGTTCCAAAAATATCCTATATATAAAAGAAAATAAATTCTGTGCTATTTGTAAAGGAATTGAGGCCAATTTGTGTGTACCACCATGAAAATGGATTCACAATCCACTGGGTAAAAAAAGGAAATGATAAAATATCATAATAAAATCTGACCTTTAAAAACTAAAAAGCTATTGTTGCTAATAAATATGTCAATATTAGTATACATTAGAATTAAAACCCTGACAACATTTAAAGTGTCAAGTAATTATTTATGAGGAATGATATTCAAGATCAACGGTTTTTTTTTTCACATATTTGTAACAGAATTGATCTCTGAACTTCAAGCAAGCAAATTTTGGCAAAGACAAAGTAGAACCTAGACTTTAGTGAGAAAGCACAGCTTCATTGATAAATGGCCAGTGAGGAAATCAAAGCCAGCTCTTCCAAGAGGAGAAGGATATTTACATGAATAGAAAAGCAAAATCAAATGAGACCTTCCATGATGGGATGCTAACACATCCTAGGTAAAAATTCTAAAACAATAGCATTGATATGATACAATAAAAATAGCATTTGAATACACACATGTATAATTCTATTCATCTTTACACATTTGTAATTAAGAAAGTTAAACCTCAAAATATATTTTTTGCCCCAATTCCACAATACTAATCAAGATACAATATGGATCAGCACAAAGATGCTGCCCAGATGACAGACAATTCCAGAAATAGAATTTACAAATGCATTGCTATCAAGTCTCAGAACTGTATAAAACTGTATAAAACTTTAAATATTAAAGCCCCATGTCTTCTTTGCTCTTCCCTTCTGTAGTAAATGGATTATGTGGACAAAATGAAAGGGGGCCCATGAATAGAGTTAGAAAAAAAACAGATATCTTGGTCTACAGTCTTCAGATAATCTCATCTTTTCTCTATATCTGTACTCCTAAGTCAGAGATATGTCTGCAGTGCCAGACAGATGGGGACAGGACTAAAAATAGTTAGTTCTACTCATACTGACACTCTTAAGTGATAAAGGCCCATCTTTTAATATGTGAGACTCAGTTTTCTACACAATTAAGCTTTCTGGGTCAGATAATTGGAGCATCTGGAATTACATTCACTTTAAATATCAGAAAATAAAAACTAAATCCAAGATTTGACAGTTTATATTCTAGGAAATACCTTTTCTAACAATAATAATAACTAATAGCTATCATAGGATCATTTTGCCTCAGACAATGTAATAAAGACTTAATATTTCATTCACCATAAACCTATGGAGTCGGAGCAAGTAATATCCTCATCAGCCTCATGAAAAGAGTGAAATTAAAAAAAATGTCAATGGGGGTAAGGAGTTTGTTTCTGCCTCAATTTGATATTCCATGCTTTGTTGACTCCTATGGAAGGTCTTATCTTTCTGAATGGAAACAGAGGAGGAGTGGATGGGGCAGGGTGGTGGAAGAGAGGTGGTGGGATGAAATAGGAGGAGAGAAGGGAGGGGAAACTGTGGTCTGTATGTAAAATAAATTTGAAAAAGATCAATGAACTTTCTCAAGGATACATAATTGAGACAGTAACTGACACGTTTCAAATCCTCATGATCAGTAGAAAAGAGGAATTTCTTCCAGCCATTTATTTACCAGTAAAATCACCTGGAGGTATTTTGAGTAAAGAGGACACACTAGCTCCTATTAAACAATCGCCCTTCTAAGTATATTTTGTATGGTGTCTTCTGGCTCATTCTTTAGAAATAAAAATCCATTAATTTTTCTTGGAATTAACTGCTCTGTAAAATGTAACGAGAGCCTTCATAGAGAAACTTCTTCCCAAGCACAACACAGTTCCAAGAACCTAAATGTAAACTACATTCTATGCTCAGATACAAGCATCCACAGCAGTATTATAGAAAAAAATTCGATGAAGGCTTTTCCTTGGGACCTGTTAGCATTTGATACTAACCTTACAGATAGGACCCACTATCTAGAGGTTTTCAGATTATCCACTGCCTACAGACATCTTTTGAAGAGCACAAGAGCAACTGGGATCTAGGCCCATTCCACTCAGTGTATGGGCTCTGAATTTAGCCTGAATCTCTCAAAAGGAGATGTACGTTTCTGCTAACTTCCATAAAGGCATCAACTATGAACCCAACCAGAGATACACTTGCCGAAATTGGTATGTAGAGTATGTAGGCACAAAAATGTTGGGAGTATGAAGATGTTTTTATTAATACATACAAAAGTGTTACATAAAGTGCCAAAGTGATGAGCCATTCCA